>NC_059133.1:90858571-91161601 GCF_020740605.2 Lemur catta | reverse complement strand
GTTTAGTTCTTACTTTTATGTCTTTAATTCATTTTGAGTTAATTTTTGTGAATGGTATAAGATAAAGGTCCAATTTCATTATTTAGGTTATGGATATCCGTTTTCACAGCTCCATTTATTGAAGAGATGATCCCTTCCTTATCGTGTATTATTGGCATCCCTGGGTAAGGTCAGTTGACCTTTTATGTGTTCATTTATTCCTGGGCTTTTTACTCTATTCCATTGTTCTATATGTCTGTCTTTATGCCAGTACCATAGTATTTTGACTACTGTGGCTTTGTACTATATTTTGAAATCAGAAAATGTGAGTCTTCTAGCTTTGTCCTCATTTCTCAAGATTGATTTGGTTATTTGTGGTCTTTTGTGGTTTCATATGAATTTTTGTATTGTGTTTTCTATTTATGTAAACAATGCCATTCTGATTCTGATAGGAATTGTGTTGCATTTGCAGATCTCTTTGAATAATGTGGACATTTTAACAATAGTAAGTCTTCCAATTCATGCACATGGAATATCTTTTCATTTAATTGTGTCTTCTTTAATTTGTTTCATCAATGTTTTGTAACTTCCATATGCAAGTCTTTCATGTCTTTGGTAAAGTTTATTTCTAAGTATTTTATTCTTGGGTGCTATTGTAAATGGCTATGTTGTCTTAGTTTCCTTTTCAGATAGTTCATTGCTAGTGTATAGAAATGCAACTGATTTTGGTATGTTGATTTTGTATCTTGCAACTTTATTAAATTTGCTTATTAGTTCTAATAGTTTTTTAAATAAAGTCTTTGGGTTTTTCTATATACAAGCTTATGACGTCAGTAAGCAGGAAAAGTCTACTGTTTTTGATGCCTTTTATTTGTTTTTCTTGCCTAATTTTCCTGGCTAGGACTTCCAGTACTATGTTGACTAGAAGTGGTAAGAGTGAGCATCCTTTTCTTGTTTCTGCTCTTAGAGGAAAAGCTGAAAGCTTTTCACCATTCTGTGTAACATTAACTATGGGCTTTTCATAGATGGCCATTATTATATTGAGATACTCTTCTTCTATTTCTAGTTTCTTGAGAGTTTTTATCATGAGAGAATGTTGAATTTTGTTAAATGCTTTTTATGCACCTATTGATATGATCACATAATCTTTTCCCCTTTATTCTGTTAATAGCGCATCACCTTTATAGATTTGTGTATGTTGAACCATTCTTGTATCCCAGGAATAAATACCACAAAGTCCTGATGTATGATTCTTTTAATGTGCTGTTGGATTCTATTTCCTAATATATTCTTGAAGACTTTTGCACCTATATTTATCAGGGATATTGGTCTGTAGTTTTCTTTCTTGTGATTTCCTTGTCTGGCTTCAGTATCAGGGTGATCGTGACCTTGTAAAATGAGTTTGGAAGTGTTCCCTCTTCCTCAGTTTTTTGGAAGAATTTGAGAAGGATTGGCATTGATTTTTCTTTAACTATTTGGTAGAATCCACCTGTGAAGCCAACTAACTCTGGAATTTTATTTGTTAGATGATTATTCATTTAATCGCCATACTAGTTATAGTTCTGTTCATACTTTATATTTATTTATTATTACTCTCGGTATGTTTTATGTGTTTAGGAATTAAGGGTTTTTGGCTTAGTCTATTTTATCTAAGTATAGCTACCTCTGTTCTGTTATTGTTACCATTTGCATGGAATATCTTTTTCTATCCCTTCACTTTTAGCCTATGTGTGCCCTTAAATCTAAAGTGAGTTTCTTGTAGACAGCATTAATTTGGGTCATCTTTTTTTGTTGTTGTTGTTAATCTATTCAGCCATTCTATATTTTTCAATTGGGGGCTTAATTGATATACATTTAAAGTAATTATTGATAGGGAAGGATTTACTTTTGCCATTTGTTAGTTGTTTTCTGTTAGTCAGGTAGTGATTTTGTCCTTTTTCTAACCTGCTGTCTTTGTTTGTATTTTTTTTTTTGTATTGATATACTTTAATTCCTTCTTTTTCTTTTGTGTAATTATAGATTTTTTTTTTTTGCAGCTACCTTGGGGCTTACACAAAATATCTTATAATAATAGTCAATTTTAACATGATAAGAACTTCAGTTTAGTCACATACAAAAACTTTACAATTTACCATCTCTCCCCACACACTTTATATTATTGTTGTGAAAATTGATATCTATTCATTTTGTTTTTGAACTTATTTTTAGTTATAGTCATTTTTAATTCTTTTGTCTTTTACATTTTAACTAAAATTAAGAGTGATTTACTAACCACCATTATAGTAATGCAGTAATCTGTATTTGTTTTTATATTTACCTCTACCAATGAGATTCTACTTTTTTAAGCTGTCATGTTGCTGTTTAATGTCCTTTTGCATTAGCTCAAACAATTCCATTTAGCATTTCTTGTAAGGCAGGTCTAGAGGTGACAAACTCTCTCAGCTTTGTTTGTCTGAGAATTTTTTTAGCTCTCCTTCATTTTTGAAGGGCAGATTTGCTGGGTATGGTACTATTGGCTGACAGGATTTTTTTTCTTTTAGCACTTTGGGTAACTCAATGCATTTTTCTGGCCTGAAAAGTTTTCTGCTAAAAAATTCACTCGTAGTCTTATGGGGGTTCTCATGTATCCGCAAGTATATTTTCTCTGTGGCTTTCAAAATTCTCTGTCTTTACTTTTGATGATTTATTTATTATGCATATCAATGTGGATTTCATTGGATTCATCTTATTTGGTGGTCACTGCTGTCTTGGATCTGGATTTTGTTTCCTTTTCCAGATTGGAAAGTTTTTAGCCATTACTTCTATGATCAGCTTTTTCATCCTGGGACTCCTATAATGTGTATGATGGTCCACTTGATGGTGTTACATAAGTTCCTTAAGCTTTCTTCACTCTTTTTCTTTTTTCGTTTTGCTCTGCTGACTGAATTACTTCCAATGATAGGCCTTCAAGTTGATTGATCCTTTCTTCTGCTTGATCTGATATGCTGTTGGACCCCTGTAGTAAAATTTTCAGCTTAGTTATTGTGTTCTTTAGATTTCTGTTTGGTACTTTTAAATATTTTGTGTTTTTGTTGAAATTCTCACTATTCTGCATTGTTCTTTTGACTTTAGTGAGCATCTTTATGACAATTTTTTTGAATTCTCTCTCAGGTAAATCATAAAATTCCATTTTATTAGGGTTAATTTCTAAAATTTTTCTTGTTCCTTTCCCCCCCCCTAAGGAATATCTTTGGAGACATTTCCCAACTCTGGCACAGACTGCAGGAGCCACAAGGGCCCAGTGGGTCCCAGGTGATCTGCATGACTTCAGAGCCCCATCATTCTGGGTGGATTGCCTCCTGGAGAGAGGGTTGGAGATGATTAGAGGGTGGACTTTCCTCTGCCTAGACTCTTTTTTGTTCCTTCCCGCTTCTGGCCACCTGCAGCTGCTGAGAGAGACAATTGAGCCACCACACAGAGGCTTCCACAAAGAACAGGCCTCGGACCTTTCCTTTTGGGATTCTGCTGCAGATTGAGCAGTGCTCAGACTGTGAGCTCCCTGACTGCTGCCCCTTCTTGGTGCTGCCTGCCTGGCAACTTCAGCAGAGAGGGACATTGAATCAGCTTAGGCCCTCCATGAGAGAGACTTGAGACCAGTATCTTTCTCCCTGGCATGGTCAGGGTTTGATCTCCAGGGCTTGGGGATGGATCTGCACGCCAGATCCTGTACACCTAGGTCTCCATCACATCACCTAGGGGCAGAAAGGGGATATTTGTGAATTAGTCTTGGGGGTGTGGGTGCCTGCAGGGGCAGATGGGGGTGAGAGTACAAAGTGGGTCCTAGTTGCTGTGTGGTTGAGGGGCACCCCTCCTTCCCATGGAATGCCTGCACTCCTAGCTCAGGATAGGATCCTGGGCAGGGAACTTCCCAGCCCACATCACAGTCATGGGGGAGCTCGGCTAGCTTGAGGTACTGCCTGGTGGCAGAGGTCTGGAAGAAACCATGGAATTGGGGAGGGTGGAAAGGAACAAGGCCTGCTCCAGACTGCTAGACTGTAGGTCTCAGACAGCCCACCTCCACATGCAGATTTTTTGGTTGAGTGGGGCCACTTCAGTTTCTCCCTGTCAGCTTTGCCCAGAGGCAGGAAACAGAACTTTGACCCCTGCCAAAGGATTTGTGGAGCTTGAGGGCAGGATTACCCTACCAGCCATGCCCAGCCTCACTCTCCCAACTGCCCCTGCTGATGTGGAGAATAAGGACACACCTGGAAGTTCCAGAGCCCAACCACCACCTGGGGCATTAGAGTGCTTCTCCTGAGGAACTAGGGCTGGTCATAGGACCCAAAAACAACATTGCAGCTTGTTCCTCCTAGCAAGCACCACCTACTGACAGGGAGATCAATTTGTACACCCTTTTACTGTTTACTGACTCATCATAAAGGGTGTAGTCAATTCTCACCCACAGGCACCACTGACTGGCTTAGATATGAAATTGGGCATGTCATTATCTAAACAAAAGAGTATCTAAAGGTAAGAAACAACAGCTGCTCCAGATGAGAAGGAATCAACAAAAGAACTCCAGAAGTATGAAGAACTGAAGCAAAAGGACACCCCCAAAAGGGAACACCAGCTCTCTATCAATGGATACCAACCCAAATCAGAACACTGAAATGACAGATGAAGAATTTTGAACATGGATTGTAAGGAAGCTCAATGAGGTGCAAGATAAAATGGAAACCCAACACAAAGAAACCACAAAAAGAATGCAGGAAATCAATGAAAAATTCACCAAAGAAATTAAAATATTAAAGAAAAATCAAACAGAACTTCTGGAAATGAAAAAATTCATTCAAGGAATTACAAAACATAGTGGAAAGCCTCAAGAATAGAGTAGATCAAATAGGAGAAAGAATTTCAGAGCTTGAAGACACACCTTTCAATTCAATAAGTCAGTTGCAGAGATAGAGCAGAGAAATAAGGGAAAAGAGCAAAGCCTTCAAGAAATGTAGGATTATGTGAAGAGGGCTAACATAAGAATCATAGGCATCCCTGAGGGTGAAGAAGAAAATACACAAGTTTTGGATAATCTATTTGTGGGAATAATTGAGGAAAATTTCCCTGGCCTTGCTAGAAATCTGCATATCTAGGTACAAGGAGCTCAAAGGACTCCTGGGAGATTCATCACAAAGAGGAAAACACCTTGATACATAGTCATCAGACTGGCCAAAATAAACACAAAAGAGGCCCTCCTATGAGCTATAAGGCAAAAACAGCAGGTAAACTTTCAGACGAAAACCCATCAGACTAGCTGCAGACTTCTCAACTGAGACCTCACAAGCTAGAAGGGACTGGAGCCCCATTCTCCAACTTCTCAAACACAATAATGCCCAGCCTAGAATTTTGTGTCCTGCAAAACTATTTTCATATATGAGAGGGAAATAAAGTCTTTCTTAAACAAGCAAACACTGAGGGAATTTATCAAAACAAGATCTGCCCTCCAGTAAGTACCCAGAACTACATTATACATGGATCAGCACAATAGACACTCACCAGTGTAAAATCATCCAAAAGCTAAATGGGTCAAAGGCCAGATACCCCAATGGCTCAAGACATAAAATGAAGCAACAAAGTTCTTTCTTAACAGGATGAACAGAAATCCACCCCACTTATTCATTCTTTCAACAAATATGAATGGCCTGAACTGCCCACTGAAGAGACGTAGGCTGGCCAAATGGATAAATATACACAAGCCAAGTATCTGGTGTCTAGAGGAGACATATCAAACACACAAGGACTCATTCAGTCTCAAGGTGAAGGGATGGAAAATAATATTTCATACAAATGGAAACCAAAAGAAAGCTAGTATAGCAGTTCTTAGATAACTTACTCTTAAAATCAACAAAAGTAATGAAAGGCAAAGATTGGTCATTATATAATGATAAAGGGAACAATTCAGCAAGAAGACATAACAATTCTAAATATTTACACATCCAACACAGGTGCACCCAGAGTCATAAAGCAAATCCTACTTGATCTAAACAAAATGATAAACAGCAGCACTGTAATAGCTGGGGATGTCAGTACCCCCCCTGACAGACAGGACAAATCTTCTAAACAGAAAACAAACAAAGTAACGATGGACTTTAACAGAACTCTAGAACAAATGGGCCTAACAGACATTTATAGAACTTTTTACCCTAAAACCATTAAAACCACTGACTATACATTCTTCTCATCAGCTCATGGGACATTCTCTAAGATTGACCATATCATGGGCCACAAAACATGTCTCAACAAATTAAAAAAAAATAGAAATTACACCATGTATCTTCTCAGACCACAGTGGAATAAAATTAGAAATCAACGCCAACAGAAATACTCATCTCTACACAAAGTCATGGAAATTAAACACCTTCTACTGAATGATTATTGGGTCAAGGAGGAAATTAAGATGGAAATCAAATGATTTTTTGAACTAAATGATAAAAGAGACACAAGTTATTAAAATCTGTGGGACACTGCTAAAGTAGTCCTGGGAGGAAAATTTATAGCCTTAAATGTCTACATCCAAAAGATAGAAAGATCACAAATCAACAATCTAATCAATTGACTCAAAGAACTGGAAAAAGAAAAGCAAACCAATACCAAATCCAGCAGAAGAACAGAAATAAACAAGATCAGAGGAGAACTAAATGAAATTGATACCAAAGAACCATATGAAAGATTATTGAAACAAAATGCTGGTTTTTTGAAAAGATAAACAAAATTGACAAATCTCTTGCTAGATTAACCAGAAGCAGAAAAGAAAGGACTCTAATAAACTCAATCAGGAATGAAAAATAAGAAATTGCAACTGATGCCACAGAAATACAAAATATCATGTCTGAATACTATAAACATCTCTATGCACATAAACTTGAAAACGTGGAGGAAATGGACAAATTCTTAGAAAGACACAGCCTCCCTAAGCTCAATTAGGAAGAAATAGAACTCCTGAACCGACGAATATCAAGTACCAAAGTTGAAACAGCAACAAAAAACTTTCCTAAAATAAAAAGTCCCAGACCAGATGGTTTCACACCTGAATTCTACCAGACCTACAAAGAAGAACTGGTGCCTAACCTGCAGAAATTATTCCACAACATTGAGAAGGAAGGAATCCTCCCCAACACATTTTACAAAGCCAACATCACCCTGATACCAAAACCAGGAAAGGACTTAACAAAAAAATAAAACTACAGGCCCATATCCCTCATGAACATAGATACAGAAATTCTCAATAAAATCCTATCAAACCAAATTCAAGTGCTTATCAAAAAAATAATCCATCAGGATCAAATGGGCTTCATCCCAGAGATGCACAGATCATTTAACATATGCAAACTTATAAATGTAATTCACCATATAAATAGAAGTAAAAACAAAGACCATATGATCCCTCAGTAGGTGCAGAAAAAGCATTTGAGAAAATTCAGCACCCTTTTATGATAAAAATGCTTAGCAAAATAGGCATATACAGGACTTACCTCAAAATGATAAAAGCCATACATGACAAACCCACAGCTAACATCATACTGGACGGGGAAATATTGAAAGCATTTCTGCATAGAACTAGAACCAGACAAGGTTGCCCTCTATCACCACTTCTATTCAATGTAGTGCTGGAAGTCCTAGCCAGAACAATCAGACAAAGAAAGAATCAGGGTCATTCAAATAGGAGCAGAAGAGGTCAAGTTATTGCTCTTTACTATTGATATGATCTTATATCTAGCAAACCCTCAAGATTCTGCAAAGAGACTATTGGAATTGATAAATAAGTTCAGCAAAGTGTCAGGTTACAAAATCAATATATGCAAATCAGTAGTATTCATATATGCTAACAACAGACAAACTGAAAACCAAATCAAAGACGCAATACCTTTTGCAATAGCAATAAAAAAATAAAATACCTAGGAATATATTTAACTAGGGAGGTGAAAGACCTCTACAGGGGGAACTATGAAACACCAAGGAAGGAAATAGCAGAGGATGTAAACAGATGGAAAATCATACTATGTTCATGGATCAGCAGAATCAAATTTGTTAAAATGTCTATACTACCCAAAGTGATCTACAGATTCAAACCAATCCCCGTTAAAATACCAATATCATTTTTCACAGATCTAGAAAAAATAATTCTACACTTCATATGGAACCAGAGAAGACCCCATATAAAAAAAGCCATCTTAAGCAAAAAGAACAAATTGGGAGGCATCAATTTACCAGACTTCAAGCTATACTACAAGGCTATAGTAACTAAAACAGCATGGTACTGGCACAAGAACAGACAGAGAACAATGGAACAGGACTGAAAACCCAGATATAAAACTATCCTCATATTGCCATCTGATCTTTGACAAAGCAGATAAAAACATACACTGGGGAAAAGAATTCCTATTCAATGAATGGTGCTGGGAAAATTGGATAGCCGCATGTAGAAGACTGAAACAGAATCGACACCTCTCACCTCTCACAAAAATCAACTCACAATGAAAACAGTCTTAAACCTAAGACATGAAACCATTAAAATTCTAGAAGAAAATGTTGGAAAAACTCTTATGGACATTGGCCTAGGCAAAGAATTTATGAAGAAGACCCTAAAAACAATGACAGCAACAACAACAAAAAAATAAATGAGACCTGATCAAATTAAAAAGCTTCTGCACAACCAAAGAAAGTATCACCAGAGCAAATAGGCATTGCACAGAATGGGAGAAAATATTTGCATGCTGTACATCAGATAAAGGGCTGATAACTGGAATCTATATAGAACTCAGGAAAATCAGCAAGGAAAAATCAAACAACCCCATTAAAAAGTGGACAAAAGACATGAATAGAAACTTTTCAAAAGAAGATAGGCCAGGCACAGTGGCTCACGCCTATAATCCTAGCACTTCGGGAGGCCAAGGTGGGAGGATCACTTGAGGTCAGGAGTTCGAGACCAGCCTGGGCAAGAGTGAGACCCCATCTCTACTAAAAGTAGAAAAAAAATTAGCTGGACAACTAAAAATATATAGAAAAAATTAGCCGGGCATGGTGGTGTGTGCCTGTAGTCCCAGCTACTCGGGAGGCTGAGACAGAAGGATTGCTTAAGTCCAGGAGTTTGAGGTTGCTGTGAGCTAGGCTGAGGCCACGGCACTCTAGTCCAGGCAATAGAATTGAGACTGTCTCAAAAAAAAAAAAAAAGAAAAAAAAAGAAAATAGACTAATGGCCAAGAAATATGAAAAAATTCTCAACACCACCAATCATTAGGGAAATGAAAATCAAAAGCACAATGATATCACTTAACTCCAGTGAAAACAGTTTTTATCAAAAAGTTCCAAAACAGCAAACATTGGTGTGGATGTGGAGAGATAGGAACACTCATACATTGCTGGTGGGACTGCAAACTAGTACAATCTCTATGCAAAGTAACATGGAGATACCTCAAAGAGCTAAAAGTAGACCTACCATTTATTCCAACAATCCCAGTACTGGGCATCTATGCAACGGAAAAAGACATTCTATAATAAAGACATTTGCACTAGAATGTTTATAGCAGCACAATTCGCAATTGCAAAGAACTGGAAACAACCCAAGTGCCCATCAATACATGAGTGGATTCATATAATGTGGTAAATGTATACCATGGAGTTCATTTTTGTGGTAAGAACACTTGGCATTTTAAAAGAATATAATATATTGTGATTAGCTACAGTCACTATGTCACTTTTTGTTGAAATAATTTATAGGAGGCAGGTCACTCCCCTTTATTCTTTGAAGATTTTAACACCTGGGTCACTGCTTCCTTGCCACTATTACTTTTATCTTCATTCTTAGTAATTTCATTCTCCATGTTTGTTGACGGTTTATCTAAAACCTGGCTCTCAGTCCTTTTTTCATCCATATAACAATCTTGTCCTACAGTGTACTTTAATGATGAATTATCAAGATATTTGTATTTATAACTACACTCCTCTAAAATCTCAATCTCAAATACCTCCTTTGATGTTTCTTACTCTAATTTCCTGACTTTTCTAGTCCAATCATATTTTCACATGCACATTATCTATTATCTTCTCATGCCCTCACTTTCCACTTTACTCAGATAAATTTTTATGGCCCATCCTCAACTCTTTTACCTGCAATCTCCATCCTGCTCTCCAAGTAGAATGCTGACCTTCTGAAATCCAAACTCCTGCTTATTCTTCACGTGCACTAAAATTAAAGAATATGGCTATGAAAAACATGCAATCCTGCTGAAACATCTCATTTTAAAGTTAAAAGAGCCATTTCTAATTGGTCGCTTCAAATTCAGAATTGTATTCATAACTACTTACTCTGACTATCTACTTAAGTCTTATAGGCACTTCAAACTCAGCATGTCCCAAATTAAAACTTTTGATCCCTTCTCTCTTTCCAGAATTTTTCCCCTCAATAAATGGTATCTCATTTCAGCCGGTTTCTCAAGCCAAAAATCTGTGGATTCATCCTTGGCTTTTCCCTTTCCACTACTTCCTAACTGAAGGTTAGCAAGAAGTCAAAATATATCCTTAATCTACTCTCTTTTCTATATCTGAGCTAGCATCATTCTAGTCTTAACCACCCTCATCCCTCTGTTAGTGCAACAGCCTCCTAACTTGTATTCCTGTTTCTTCTACTGCTCTCTTACTATCCATCTTCTCACAAAACCCGAACTAAATCCTTTAAAATGAAAATCTTATTATGTCTTGTAAACCATTCTAACAGCTCCCTATTAGCCTTAAAAAAGTCCTAAATACAGATGGCCTCTGACTTATGATAGTTTAAAAATTGTCAGCTTTATGATTGTGCAAATGTGGTGTGTATGTTAATGGGGAGCACTCAGACAACAATTGTCTTTTACTTTCAGTACAATATTCAGTAGATTACAGGAGATATTCAATAGTTTATCATAAAATAGGCTTTGTGTTATATGATTTTGCCTAACTGTAGGTTAATGCAAGTGTTCTGAGCATGTTTAAGGTAGGCTAGGGTGAGCTATGATGTTTGGTATGTTAGGTGTATTAAATGCATTTTTTGACTTATATTTTCAGCTCATGATGGGTTTATTGGGACATAAGTCTCTTCCTGGAGCACCCAGAAGGTGCATGTGGCTTTCTTTTTTACTTTACTCATTTCTCTATTGCAGTACTTTCTCACAAAGGTCTTTCCTGACCACCTTATCCAAAATAGCAGACTCTCAGCTGCTGTCCTACCCCTAATTTTTATTCTTCCTGGCACATTTGATTTTGTACATACATATACACACACACAGACAATATACATAATATTATACATGACAATTGCTATTATATATAATATATAATACATCATGTGTGTGTGTATGTGTGTGTTTATATATTTGTGCCTAGAACAGTGCCAGGTTATTCATATTAGGTACTCAACAAGTAGAAGTTAGAAGAATAAATGACTCAAATTTGACAACTGTCGGCCTCAAATTTTAGTTTTTTGAATGTGATTCCTTTGTCCAGAATTGTTGTCTTTTCCAGCACTGTTGTTTGTAAAACTGATAAGTGTTTCTTCATTGTGTTTAGTCACTGACAGCACACGTAGAATTGAAATGACTAAATATTAGGGAAATGAAGCATTCTACTAGAGAGCATTTTTCACATTAACATTTATTTATTAATTAACATTCTATGTAAACTAACTTGATTGTGAATTTAGCTATGAGTTCACTGAAAATTTGTAATACACATTTCTCTAATTTTTAAATAAAGATACCATGACTTAATTAGATTTTTTTGGTTACTGTTCTCTTAGACAATGGCTACATCTTTATCCTGTGCTACCGGTAACCCATTCCTTTCCTTTCCTTCCATTTATCCATTCACAGCATTTATTGAGCACATATTGACTTCAAGGTGAATAACTCTTCTCTCAAATGAAATAAGGTCCTTTCTTCATGAACCCATGTACACAAAGCGTGGAGAGTTGTGGCCTGGAAACAACTTGAACAAACATGACAGGGTGGTAACTGGTGGAGCAATTTCTCATAACAAAGTAACAATGACAATTCAAATGATATTAAAGTTGTTTCAGGAATGTGTCTTTCCACCTGGAGAAGCTTTCCCCATGGCTGCCAGCAGGAGTTGGCATGGGGTCTGGACACCACTGCTGGAAGCCAACATTGAAGGAGACCTCAAGATAAGCTTGGCACCCATAGGCTCAAAGGGAAAGACACCAGTTGAAAGAGAGTGGTTTTAGGTTTACAAAAAAAAAAAATTGATTCAAAAAGTATAGAGGAAGATGGCAGACTAGAAGCATCCCATAAGAATGACTCTTTCAAGGAAAATAATGTAAATTACAGGCAGATACCTACCTAGGGGTAGCTGTTCTCAGAAGGAACATTGTGAAATCACAGAGAAGCGGCATAGGACACTTGGAGTGAAGAAGAAGGTGACCGGACGATACATTTGATAAGATTAAAGGTATGTGTGGGAAAGCATCCATACGTGGGCAAGATGAGGATGATAGAATGCTGGGGTGCTGTGCTCGCCCCACAGGTACTGTGGACAAGTTGTGAGAGGGCTTCCTCCACCACTACAGGCCTCTGTCTGGATGGACCAGGGGCCTGCCTAGAGTCTGTGCAGAGTCATTGCACCAGACAACAGGTCCAGTAAAGATCTGGTGAGCACACAATCCCAGGTTGCTGCAGCTATCACCATCCTGTGCTCTCAGGTGTATGGTGCCAGGTTGCCATGGGACTCAGCTTTGCAGCAGTAGCCTTCACATTGCCCCCACTGGGCTGGGGAGGGAGTGGACAAGTGGAAGCTCCTCTGAGCCATACCCTGTGACTGGAAGCCAAGCATCTTCCCCTCTAGTACAGGGGGATCTGAGCATAGGGGTTGACAGGGAAGCTACAGGCTCTGATCTGGGAAGTTTTGAGTGACTGCTTCAGCAAGTCCTGGGGGAGTGGGTAGAACTCTGCAGTCTCTGGGCCAAGCCTGAAGAACAGCCTGCCACCTCCTTGGCCCTGCCTCTGCCCTACAGGTTGTATCAGCCTGCTGCCCAGAGGGCCCTGCTTCCAGCTTTGAGCCCCTGCTCAGAAACCCTGTTTCTAGCTCCTCTCCAGTCCTGGCCCTGGGGCTCTCATGCCGGAGGCTGAGGCTCTGGTCCTGTGGCTCCAGAGTTACAGCCAGGCTCAGAACACTGCCCCCGAGATTCCAGCACTGCACCTGGAGTCTCCACCACTGCCACAGGGTTGGCAGAACTGCTCTAAGGTCCAATGCCCTACTAGGAACCTCCCAATCTTGAGCTGCCATTACTCTGGGACCTGGTTCAAGCAAATCCCCACAGTCTGGGAACCCACGACCACTGCCTAGATGGCCTCATGCAGCTGCCACTGTCACCTCTGTGGGGAGACCCTGGGCAGAGCAATCCCCACAAGGCTAGCCTCTGTGGAGAGGGTCTCACCCAGCTCCCAACTCAAACTTCCTACAACTTTCTGGCGAACAACCCAACATCTAGCACAAAGGTCATCTGGCACAGGCTGGAACAGTGGCAATCACAGGTGAACACGACAAAGCAGAACAGCTGTACTTCAGGCTTTTAGTACACACGTCCTCTCCCCTGCACTGTCAACATTCCAGAGTAGGAAAACCAGCGCCATCTAGTGACCACCCCTTCTTCTAACATGAAAAAACAAAATGGTTGAACATCCCCAAGGAATCACAATGTAAATCACAAGGAATCACAGTAGTAAACTCCAACCACAAGGAAATTGCCAAAATGACAGAAATGGAATTCAAAATATGGATGGCAAATAAGATGAATGCAATTGAAGAGAAAGTTAAAAACCAACAAAAAGATGCCAAAAAAAATTTCAGGAAATTATTGAAGAAGTCACTAAAGAGCTAGACAACATAAGAAAGGATATAGTAGAAATTAAAGAAATGAAAGAGACATTTAGGGAATTTCAAAACACAGCAGAAAGCTTCAGCAACAGACTAAACCAAGGAGAAGAAAGAATCCCAGAGCTTGAACACAAGGCTCTTGAGCTAACCCAGTCATGTAAAGAGGCAGAGAAGAGAATAAAAAAGGTGAAGCAAACACTTAGAGAGATATGGGGCCATGCAAAGCAAACTAACATACGAATTATAGGTGTCCCTGAGGAAGAAGAAGAAAGAATAAAAGCATAGAACATCTATTTGAGGGCATGATTGAGGAAAACTTCCCTGGTATAGCCAGAGATCCAGACATCCAGATACAAGATGGTCATCGAATAGCAGGAAGATTCATACCAAATAGGACATCTTCAAGACACATAGTGATCAACTTGGCCAAAGTCAAAATGAAGGAGAAAATTCTACAAGTATCAAGACCAAAGCATCATATAACCTACAAAGTAAAACCCATCAGGCTAACTGCAGACTTCTCAGTGGAAACCTTACAAGGGAGGGAATGGGGCCCCATCTTCAATCTTCTTAAACAGAACAATTGCCAACCTAGAATCTTGTATCCTGCAAAACTAAGCCTCACAATTGATGGAGAAATTAAGTTTTTTCCAGACAAACAAACACTGAGGGAATTTGTCATGACCAGATCAGGAATTACTCAGAACTGCGTTATATAGTACAATAGATACCCACCAGAGTAAAATCACCCAAAAAAGCTAAAGCTCACAGCTCTTATAAAACAATAGCTGTGGTGGATAATACCAGCGCTGGACCACCAAACAGATACCATTAACCTTTTTGGATGAATATTCGGGTTTAGACTATGTTTTGGCACTTTATCCAACCATTGTGCTGAATGCTTGCGATTGTCAAAAAGAATCCATTTTTCATCACATGTAACAACACAGTGTAGAAATGTTTCGGCTTTATGTTGTGACAACAAAGAAAGGCAAACTTCAAGATGATTTCTCTTCTGACGCTCGTTTAATTCATGTGGTACCCATCTATCCAGCTTCTTTGCCCATTTGTTTCAAATGGTCTAATATTGTTGGAATAGTAACATCAAACCTTGCTGCTCATTCACATACAAGTTGAAACAGATTCACTTCCATTACAGCTTTTAGTTCATCATTATCCACCTTGGTCTCAGATCACCCACATGGCTCATTTTGAAGATTAAAATCACCAGAATGAAACTTCTCAAACAATTGGCATACTCTGCATTCGTTAGCCACATCCTTCCCCAAAAATTCATTGATATTTTGAGCTGTCTGTACTGCATTGGTTTCACGACAGAACTCATAGTCAAAAATAACATGAGTTTTTGACTTATCCATGGTTTCACAAAAATTGCTCTAAAAAAATTTGAAAAATTATCACAAGCCAAAATGTGCATTTGAAAGAATGAGAATGTACCTTCACAAAAACCAAAACAACAAACAAACAAAAAAACCTCAAGAAGTGTCAAAGTGAAATGTCAGAGATATCAACTGTCAAAATTAGTATTTAAGGAAATTAGACATTCCATACTTAACCTAATAATTTATGAAAAAGACTATTTGCAAAACTAATAATTTATGGAAAAAACTATTTACAAAAGTGGGCAATGTTCCTTGCAATATTTTTAGGATGGCAAATTCCATTGGTCTTATAGTACGTATTGTGTGAGCATGTTATTGTTCTTTGTTATCTCAAGAACTCTGAAAAATATATTAAGTGGGCCATATGACCTTATGTCCACCAGTAAGGTTTTGATGAGAGTGTCTTTCCTCTCAATCTCTGAGACATCAACAACCTCATTTCTGCACAGTTCTAGAGACGGCATTATCTCTGCACTCACTGAGGAGTTCACATTCCCTAAAACAAAGGATATTGCAAAAAATTAGTATCCATCTTGAGAGCAGTCCAATCACCTTAAAGGATGGCGTGTTAATCTTACAACTGGCCAGAATAGAAAATGAAGCTAAAAAGCATAAGCCTAACGTACACTGAGAACCAATGTCCAAGGACAGTGATCATGAGGACCAGCTCAGGTGAGCATGGTGAGAGGTTGGCATTGTTTATAGAAATAGAAAGAAAAGAAATTAACTTTATAGAAATATATGTATATATGTGTATATATATATATAGGGAGCAAAAAAGAGAATATGATGAAAGCAGTTCTCAGGTATCTACCATCCTTGTTAATTGATGGACCCTTTTGGGGACTGTCACTCACCCAGAGTTTCAGGAGTCACTGTCCAAGACAAAATTTGCCACTCATTTCCACAAATACAATAGGATTCTTCTCTCTTTTCATTTTGGGAAGCTAGGAAGGCTGGAGAGGCATTCAGCTGCACACTGACATATTGCCCAAAAATAAGGCAAAGAGAGAAATGATAAGAATTCGGAGAGATGTGAACACATGGAATTGGAGTCAAGTGTGCAATAAGTTGGGATTTGTGGAGAAAGTGTATGACGTGGAAGTTCATCCATACTTTAAGAAGCATGAAAATGGCAATGACACAAATCAAGATTGATTACCTATTGGGGGATCTGGAATTTACATTAGGGTAGATTGGGAAAAAACCTGCAGTGGAAAGGAAGAAGCAGTGATTAAATATTGACAGTGGGAGCACTATCCACTGGTTCTGACCTGCTATGTAGATTTTCTTCCTGACTCTTCCTTTCCTTCTTTCCCTAATTTCTCCAACATATAGTATATGTCTACTCAACACAAGGCATAGAACACTATGGTATATGAGAGGCTCCCAATCTTGAGAGTATTGTGTTACAAAAAAGATAGTCTATACACAAAACTTTTACATGATTTACAAAGTGAGAAATGCTGTAAAAGAAATTAAAACTACATATTGTGGAGATTTCAAGATGAAGGCTTGGAGAATGGTATTCATGGAATCAAAAAAACTGACTTTTGTGTTGGGGTCAAGAATCTTCCTGGGCGCGTGGGAGGGGGGTGGATAAGGAGAAATTACTTAATAGGTAAAATGTACATTACCTACGTCACTCCAGTGATGGATACGCTAAAGGCCCTGACTTCACTATGTAATATATTAATGTAACAAAATTATACTTGTACCCCATACATTTATACAAATTTAAAAAAGAATCTTCCTGGCATAAAAACTAACTTGTGGCAAAGGATTCTGCAAACTGTAGGAAATCTTTTTAAAAAGTGTGACTTAGAGAGCCATGGCTTAAGCACTTGCAGCACATACATCATTGTGTTATCTCTCTGGTTATGTACTGCCTTGTTTAGCATTATTTATTTGCAGTGCTCACACGTAATTCCCTGAAATACCCTTAGTCTTTGGAACAGAATCAGTAAATGACTGACCAACAGAGTCTTTTGTCCTATCCATCCTTTCAATTCACCTTCATTTTCCTTACCCGGATGCATTTGGGAAGGTAGTTTAAGACAGTGGCCTTGAGTGTGAAGGCCTCTCCGCGGATCACAGAGTAGGGCATCGTGAGCTCCACAAAGAAGGGCTGGAAGGCTCGGAGAGAGGCAGTGGGAGAGAGACCAAGTCTAGTGTCTTGGGACAGGCAGAGGGCCCCTGCCTTCCACTCCGTGATGGTGTCAGGGATGGATACTCCTACCTCAGCCACACCTGATGAGCTGGGGAGGAGGGCATAGTGAAGGAAGAAAGAAAGTAGGCAAAACATTTTTTCTTAAGTGAGAATAAATGTGTATAAGCTAATGTCAAGTATCTACTTAAAGGTGCATTGGTGTGTGTACACATGTGTACACTAGCACTGCAAACTGAGCTGGGAAAATGAAAGGCACTAAATGGTACCTCTTTCACTTATCAACCTATGGCCACACACCGCATGTCTGTACTTTAAATAAAAATATTTGAATTGTGATTCAATTTGGTCCTTGAACTTCCCTCATTATTGAATAATTCCATAAATAAGCATTTTTAAGAGTCACCATTCAATAAATAGATTATTGAATGGATGTACCCTGATTTGTTTATGTGCTTATTCCAGTCTTAATGTTCATGGAAGGCTCCCTGAACAGTGTTAGGTAGTAGGTAGAGGATTTAGATATTTTTAGTTCCCACATCTATTTTCTGGCAGTCTCAGGAATAATTATTTCAGAATTGTTCAGCTCTGGGATAATTATACTAATGAACCAATACAATTAAAGCATTTTACTTAGGTCTATCCTGGATAAGTAAGGGGCTAAGTAATTATTTAGAACTTTCCAGAAAGATTATCTCAGAATTGAAAATGCTGGAGCATCCGCATTCCCCCCCCCCCCCCCCCCCCCCCCAGCAAATGGAGGAGAGCAAAGTTACTTCACCACCACCAACTCCCAGATTCAGGACTCAGGGAAATAGTTCTGCACCATTTCAGGTATTGGCTCTGGACTTTGCACATTGCTCAAAGTCACCATATTGTAGGAGTCTGACTGAGGAATATATGGTGTCCCTGAGACTCCTGCAGCTAATAAAATAAGAGAAAGTAGCAGTCTAGATAAAGAGAAAGCATTCATCCATTTCATGGTGCACGTGTGAGAACAAATTTTCCGTTTTTCTGCTTAGATTGTCTTCTAGGAATTGTAGAACGGTGGAAACAATTTGTTGATCTCTCATTCCCGGAGAAAAAAGGAGCTGTTGTTAAAGATGGAATTTCCACACATCCTAGACATAGCATAATGTTATGTGAATGGAGCTTGGAAGGACAAGATAACTTGAAGATGGTTTTCTGGGTTTTGGGGGGAAGGGCCAGTTTTCAAGGCGACACAAGATTGCTTCATTCTTAGAGCGACTGAGCAGGAATTGTACAACACTCTCTAGGCAATGTGCGTGGTGGCTATACTGGAAATTATTTGCATTACCAGTAGAGTGAACAGAATTTAATGATACAAATTCTGTGTACTATATTGAAGCCTGCAAACTTGTTGCTCTCCAGATAATAAGATTAGAGCATTAGGTTTTGTTTTATTTATTTTACAGGAAGGGGAGACAAAGAATTCAAGATGTCAAAAGAAGGTATTTCCACTTGGCATAACTCTGTGGTTGAGACAAAGAAATCATTTACAAAAAGTGAGAGGGCAGAGAACTAGACCTGAAGGCTATCTGGTCCATGCTGTGTCTGAAATCTTGCTTACTAATTGAGTTTGAGTTAGAATATCTACTCAGGTATCCCGTCTGATACTTCAGAAATACTTTGTGAAAAAATACTTATAAGGAAAAATATATTTCCAGTAATTTACCCTCAATAGTTTTCTCAGCTGGAAAAAGCAGCAGTAGCAATTTCTTTAATGAGTATCCTACATTATCTTTTCCCATGTACTTCCAAGTGGTAGCCGTCTCTACCTCTGATTTTTTACTCATGTTCTGTTTTCTCTGTCTTCATTCTTAAATATTTAAGTGTCTAAATGGATGATGCACCTCAATGAACTATTTTTCATTTTCTACCCTAGATGTCAAGGGCCCTCCAACACCTCCAGCTATTGCAGTTAACAAATCATGGCATTAGGTGTTATTTTAACTCCATTTATTGGACGATGGTTGTATCCTTCTTATTTTTATTATCAGTTTGACTCTCTACCTATCCATTTATAGTCTCTATATCCAAATTCTAGTATTCCTTATGCCACAACTATTAAACTCTATTGTCTATGCCTTTAAATCCATTTCCCTAGACAAAAGTCATCCTTTTTTTTTTTTGTTGTTTCTTTCGCCCTTTTTTAACTTCATGAAAATGCATTGATCTCTGGACTAACTCACTTATATTCTGATTCATTGCCGATCACAAAATACTTTCAACTGAATATTCTGCTCATGGCTTAAAAAGGGCTGCTTGGCTGGGCATAGTGGCTCACACCTGTAATCCCAGCACTTTGGGAGGCTGAGGTGGGAGGATCATTTGAGGCTAGGAATTAGAGACCAGCCTGGGCAACATAGTGAGACCCTGTTAATACAAAAAAGGGCTGCTCAACCTAGCTTTGTAATAATTTTTTTGACTTTCAATACCTCCAAGCAAAAAAAACCCAAAAAAACCCAGAAATTTTATTTTAAAAAATTTAGTATCTAGGTGTGATTGAAACACATATTATATCATGTCATTCCTCTTCTGAAAAGCTCCCCAATTCACTCAGAGCCAAAGTCAAATCATCACCATGACCTACAATTCTGGCACAATGTGGCCTCAATTATTGCTCTGAACTCTCTCTCCAACTGCTCACACTTTTTTCACTCTGTTCCCAGCACTGGTTTCCTTTGTCCACTTAGAACATTTCAGGCATGCTCTCACCTCAAAGGCTTTGAAAGATTAAATAGCATAGGGGTTGAGAACATAGGATCTGGAGTCAAACTCCTGGGTTTGAATCCTCACTCCACATCTTATTGGCTGTGGGATCTTACTGGCTGAGTTATCTAACCTTTCTGGCTTCAGTTTCTCCACCTGAAAACTGGTCAGAAGAATCACTGCTTTATAAGGTTGCTGCAAGAATTAAGGAAATCCATTTAGTTATCTATCCATCCATTTACCTATCAATCATCTATCTCTCTACTATCTACCTATCTACCCATTATCTATCTCTTGGAGCATAGCCCTCCATAAATATTTTCTATTATTAGTGTTGTTTCTTATGATTGCTCTTCTTCCAGAAAGTCGTATGTTTTGTTCTTTTCCTTCAAGTTTTTGTCCAAATTTCACTGTCTTGGTAAGACCTTCGCTGACCACCCTATTTAAATTTGCAACTTCTTGGCTGGGTGCGGTGGGTCACACCTGTAATCCTAGCACTCTGGGAGGCCAAGGCGGGTGGATCGTTTAAGCTCTGGAGTTCGAGACCAGCCTGAGCAAGAGCAAGATGCTGTCTCTACTAAAAATAGAAAGAAATTAGCTGGACATCTAAAAATATACAGAAAAAATTAGCTGGGCATGGTGGCATGTGCCTGTAGTCCCAGCTACTGGGGAAGCTGAGGCAGGAGGATTGCTTGAGCCCAGGAGTTTGAGGTTGCTGTGAGCTAGGCTGATGCCATGGCACTCTAGCCTGGGCAACAGATCGAGACTCTGTCTCAAAAAAAAAAAAAAATTGCAACTTCCTCCAGTCTGAACATCCTCTTCCCTATTTGAATTTTCCCTATAGCATATATCTCCTTATAGTAAACCATATAATTTACTTGCTTATTTGGTTTATACTCTTTCTATGTCTGCTAGAACATAATCTTCATACAGTTGAAGATTTTTGTTCTCAGTGTTTGTTATATAACCAGATACTAGGTCAGTAAATATTGAACACATGAATGAATGATAACTTTTATATTTGTAACTTAATCTTTACTGTTTCAGGCACTAGTCATTTCTATCGTTCTCTGTTGTAATTTTAGTCCCTTGTTTAATTTAACTATTATTTCTTTCTCTCTTTTAGGACCTAGGGATGCTATTAAAGTTATCTTCTCCATATATGCTGTTCCATACCATCCAGTACCTTGAGGTTGTATGAGGGCTTCCCAAACAGTCATGGGAATAGCTTTATGTTCTTCAAATTATTTTGAATGGAGTTTGGTGCTGTCCACAGTTTCAAGTATTCACTGGGGGTCTTCGGATGTATTCTCTGTGGATAAAGGGGACTACCATATAAGCTCCAAGAAGGTTAGTTTTGATATTAAAAATAGGACAGGGATCTCTGATATAGTTATCTCACAATTTTAACATTTAATACACATGAAGTAGAAACTAGAACACACCCTTGTGTGTTCTCTTCTTTACCCTTAGGGATGCTTATAATTCTTATGTTTCACTCTTTACATAATCCCATATTTCTTGTAGACTTTGTTCATTCCTCTTATTTCTCTGTTCTTTATCTTTGACTGACTTGTTTAATTCAAAGGTGTTGTCTTCAAGCTCTGAGATTCTTTCTTCTGCCTGTTCTAGTCTATTCTTGAAACTTTACACTGTGTTTTGTATTTACTTGAATGAATTTTTCACTTCCAGGAGATCTATTTGATTTTTTAAAAATCAAAGATTCTTTAGTGAATCTTTCATTCATTTCCTGTATTGTTCTTGTGGATTTTGTGTGTTGGTTTTCCATTTTCTTTTGTATTCCTTGTAATTCCCTTTTGGAATTCTTTATCTCTTATTTCAATATTTTCATTTTCTTTGGTACCCATTGGTAAAGAGATGTTTCCTTTTGGGGGTGATCTTTTGCTCTGATTTTTCATAATTCCAGAGTTCTTTGACTGATTCCTTCTCATCTAGCCTCTCAATCCAGTCCTGGGGCTACCGGGCCTGGCTTGCAGGCCTGTTCCCAGGTCCCTGAAGATCAATCCCTGGCCTAGCCAGGGAGAAGAGAGCAGGTCCCTAGTTGCCTATGCGTTGTTCAAGCAGATTTGGTGATCCTCTTGGGTTGCCTTTGTCCTGCTGTCTTCACCTTCTCCCAGCAGTGTGAATTGTGTTGGGTCTCCCAGTTTAATCTCTGATATAGGGGGTGATACTTGTGAGTATGAATGATTCACATTCTGTTTGCTTGAGTTGGGCAATGTTAGCATGCACTATAGAGTTGCTCTCCCTGTCATTGGTTGATGTTTTTATGAATGAGACAGTTGCTGAGATGTTCTTTTGTCCCTTTGGCAGAGTCTGGTCCCCCAGGTGTAGTACTTAGTCCCCCAAGCTTCAGGAGAGATGCTGAAGCTCCCAGTGGGTTTCTTGGTCTCTACTGCCACTGAGGTGGAGGGAAGGGCAAGGCAGTTCTTGGCTAGGGTGTGGGATCCTGAAAGGCTTTGCAAAGCCTTGGTAGGGCTCAGGAAATGTTTCTCTAGCCACTAGCAAGAGCTGTTGGTACGGGCATCAGGATGGGCTCACCAAGCCAGGAGGGCTGTTCACTGGGGAGGGGCCTAAATGCTGAGTGATAAGGTATAGGTCTGGGATCTTCCTGACCTTATCTAGTAGTGCTGTTTTTCTCTGAGGAGGGGTTGGTGATCCCCCAAATCACCACTCCTTGGACTCTGCAGCACAGTTCAGTTGACATGTGCTTCCTTACCACTCAAGCCCAGCTCTCAAACCTCCCCCTGGTCTGTATGTCTGACCCACTTGCATGCATCTCTGCAAAATGCTGGTGGGTAGGCAGATCCAAAGCTGTGCAACTCTGTTCCACAGCCAGTCCTTAGATAAAGAGGTGTGGGCCCCCTCCATCCATGGGGACCTCTGCCTATATCACACACCCACCAGAAAAAAAATGGCTGCTCCTGAATTTCTCTGCATGAACTGCTCTCTCTGTTGTAATGAGTGAGGGAGGAGCTGCAGCACTCGATCAGTTGGGGCACCTGATTGTGAAGCATCTGGCTGCCATGGAACCCGGGGCCAGGCTATTCCTCTCCAAATACCATACTGTTATCCAATATGGAAGTTCTCCAATGGGGCGATGGGTGCACCCCCAAATCCCAGTTTTTCAGCACCCCACTAAACACTCCCATTGGATTTGTCTATGTGGGCTTCCTTGCCACCTGAGTCCAGCTTCTAGTCTTTTCCACTGTGTCCCCCTGGACCCCTCTCAAGTCCGGGATGCACCAAGGCCAGCTTGCTTCTCTGAGCCACTGGCCTGTGACTCTGTAAAATGTCTGTGGGCAGGAAGTTCCCAAACTGTTCACCCCTTTTCCACCAGAAGACCTCAAGGGGAAGAGGTGTGGGTCCCACTTTCTGAGGAGACCTCAGCCTGGAATGCACGCCCCCTGGAGAGAAGTGGCTTCTCACAAACTTCTCATCTCAAACTATGGCCGGTGATTGTACAAGGTAGGGGAGATGTTGCAGCTCCTAGACAACCTGAGCTCACTCTGCTTTCTCAGTTGCAGTGGATAAGGAAGGTGCCGGGGGTTAGAGGGGGAGGGAAGTGTCTGGGTGGGTGAAAGCGAGAACTCTAGCCTCTCATGGCACTCTCCTGGGGGATGTCCCTCTTGGGATGCCCAAACTCCTGGGACTTGCTAGTTCACCCCACTATTCCATATTTGCCACTGTGCCTGGGCTCATGGAGGGTGGAAAAGCCTTCAGTATGCTTATAGTGGCCCGCTGTTCACCGAAGGCGCTCATGAGGGGGAGGGGAATCCTCTCTTACCTTTTGCTGGACTCAGAGCCTCTCTGCGTTTGATGACCATTGATATCTTCTCCTCTTTATCTTCTTACTTCTCAGCTTTGAAATTTTCTCTGTGGGTCCCCAGCCATCTCTGACCTCTCTCTGTGGTCCACACGTGAGCTGCAACTCTTCTCCTCTCTCCTCGGCCTGATATCCTGCCTTCCCATCTGGACAGTCCGCTAAGCAATGTCTCTAGTTGGCATCTTGCCACTCCCCTTCCCAAAATTTGAATATTTAACGGAGGATGAAATCCCTGCTCCCATACTAAATCAGTAAATCATACGTAAAATGTAACTACTCAAAGCTTTAAGGATTCAATCACTGATGATTGAACATCTGCAGGTTATACTAAAAGTTAATTTGCAACCAAGAACTACTATTTTCTTTTATTGTTTTACTACCTTATCCCCTCCACCACCAACAGAAACTCTCACCTTTTTAATTTTTTTAAACAGGCAATTTGACCCAACAAATGTCTTTCTATTGCTTCACGAAGTTAATAGTTGTGAGACTAGGAGGAGAGAATCCACAGACATTTGAGTTGTGGAATGTGGAAGTCAAGCTTGGTTCCCTCATTCTAAAAATAGTCCACTCCAGCACGTCAGTCTTGCTGTATGTGTTTTAAAGTGTGCCTGGATAAACTATATGCCATGAATTTCTAGGTCGCTCTTAAATAATTAAAATTTCAGATATTTTATTACATGAGTGGTAAGTTTTTTTTCTAAAGTGAGGAAGCTCAGGGCAGTTAAACAACTTGCCCATGGTCCTTCAGCTAATCCCTTTCCTCTATTCCCTTTCTGGCATTTGGATGTTTCTGATCTCCTGAACATTGATAAATGAAAAAAAATTTACCGTTTTTTTATCTTCCCATCCACAGTTTTTTCCTCCAGTTCTTTGATCTTAATAGGAAAGAAGACATCAGTATATTTATAATTTATCCACTATACTATTTTATTATCAATTAAGAGCCTAAACAATATGATAATTAAAAATTAATTCCACATATATTTGATACTACATGCAATTATTTTATAAGTATTTGGCTAATATTCATTTAATAGATATTGAAATGGGGACCCATAGAGGTTGAGTAATTTGCCCAAGATTTCACCTGTAAGGAGCAACTAAAATATTTTAATATATTACTCAATCATGAATGTTTGCATTTTAAATATTTGCCTTTGTAGCAGGGACGAAATTTTGCAAATATTAAACTGATAATTTTTAATTTCTTCTTTTTCATCTTGTTCCCCTGAAGTCCCCAGCTTCTGGAAGCTTACTGTCCCAAGGCAGGGGAGAACAGCTACTGAGTCTCTTGGGCAGTCTCTTTCACTTATCACATCAAGGGCTAATTTTGGAGGGACAAGTAAAGTTTTCTTCATAGTGAGAAGATACTCATTCTGTTTATGATAAGTAGGCCACAAGTCCTGTTGTTCTTTGTGAAGTGGTAGATAGGATGTAAAGTAATGGTTTTCAATGGGCAGGATAGTCCTATGTAGTGTAGAACTGCCTCTGAAAACACAAACTGGTTAACATTTCTGACCCCAATACATGCCACTTACTTTATACATTCAGTTTGCACTCAGAAAATTAAATAGCTTCCATATATTTCCAAAGCTGTCTGGATGGGGTGTAGCGTGAGGTGGTATCACCCACAGTTGTAAATGAGGTAGAGGAATGGTGGGAGAGAAAAGTACCTGTATGGGTTGCTGGGAAACTGTGCAAGGAGGAGCCTGAGGAATCAGAAAGGTTACTTGGTCCGAATCCTAATTTCTGCTTCCTGTGCTTTGGCCTGGAGAAGGCAAATTGTATTTGATGAATAAGGGTAACACACAGAGTAGAGGGACTTTATCCATCCCTCTCCTCATTTGGAACTCTGTGGGCTTTCCTGCAACAATCTGGAATGTAGAGACATCAAAGGCATCTAGAAGTGCAGTGTTGGTAGGCAAGGGAGGGCTACAAGTTTAATCTCCTCAGGACACCTCAGTACCTGTGTGTTGTTATGGGACACAAGGGTTTCCACAGTTCTCTGGAAGGAATGTAAAGGCAGCTAGATTGAGTCCAGAGAACTCAAATGGGCGTGAACTGCAAAGGGGCAAGGTGACCCTACAGCACAGGCTATGTTAGAACAACAGCCACGGTATTGAATGAAGGGTGCAGTGGAAAGTTAAGAGTTCTATAGGATATGAAAGAGCTGAAGTGAGACAGAGTCAGGCAGAGAAAACTACTGGGTCTTGACCAAGCTGAAAGAAACTAGGTGGCTAAAGACTCCAACAGTGCATGCTATCAAATGAAGAAAAGTCAGACTGATAGTGACTAAGAAAGACAGAACTTTGAGACCAAGGACTCTGGCCCTCTTCTGCACCAGGAGGTAATGGAGACTGCAACCCTCTGGACACTCCACTGGAGAGGAACTGGGAATAGGTGGAAAAGCAGTCTTACAATTATTAGATTTCACCAACTTACTACTGGATAAAGTTAAAATTATTTTTCCCCCATTGACCAGTTATTGGGGGCTCTGGATGAAGACTTGATAAATGATTGAAAAATAAAGGAGCTATACTTTCCTTACACATATGGCTTATGATATGAGTTGAATGGAACCTCACCATACACTTTGAATATCTTTATGTTCAATATCTTTCATCCTAAATAGTGATTTGATAAAGGCAGGGTCTGAGGTTTCAGTGTCTAATCAAATCATGCTTCCTAGTGACTACCTACTATAGTATTTATGACTGTGATTGACCCAATGGGAAAAATGATTTCAAGAGTAGAAGATACATGAAAGAAAAAAATGAATTTGATAGGATAATTTCTTATGATTAGAAGTTAGCTTAATGAATGGGAGGGCAGCATTGACCAGGAAAGGCAAAGCAAAGATATGAGGGGGGGACTGAAATGACTCTTGAGGAAGCGACTTTGAGTGAGACTTACCATTCTGTACAGTCTGAGTCTTTGGTAGAAAGCAGGACAAGAAGTAGTATGAGACATAAGTGAGGAAGTCTGTCTTTCCCCATAGTGAGGGACAAATTTCAGAGTGTCCCCAATTCCCTGCCCTCAGCCTGGTCCTGGAGACCAGCCAAGTTTACCAGGCTTTATGTGGTGGTTATTTGTAAACAAGCCCCACCCCAAGGCCTCCAAAGGAGTTCAGAGTTGAGCACAGATTCCCTAAAAGTGCCATTGCTCTGAGTGATTGCCTCATTATGCTCAAGGCTAAATTATGACAGGCTCTGAGGCATTTCTGAGGATAAAATTCATGTTCTATTTAGAATAAACTTTGACAGCAAAGTTTCTGACGAAGGACCTTCAACCCACCTTTCTCCATCTCCTTCCAAATCCTGATAAGCAAATGACAAAGAAAACTGATTTGAAGGTCATAGGACATGTTGCTGTGGTAGTAACCCATTCAATACACATTCATTTTCGGGATTGAGTGAAGTATAACTTTAGGGGGATTCTTATCAACAGTGGACTGAGTACATGGTCCTGGAAGAAAATGATTCAAAGGAGGGACCTGTGGTGGGGAAGAAAAAGATGAAAGCAATGTTAGAAAGGGGTCATCAAAGATCACCTTTGTCTGTTTCACAGCACTGATTTGATTAGACTGGAGCTGCTTCTTTCCTTGCTACAATCTGGACACTCTAAAATTTGAGTTACTTAAACCATGTCATTTACTTTATTCCATAATTTTTTTTGAGCCTTACTGTGTGTTAAGGGCTATTCTGGTGCTGGGAATATGATATTGAACAGGACAGTCAGTGTCCACACTTTCATAGAACATGTAGTCCAGTGATGATCACAGATGAACCAGCAGCATATTTAATGCCATCCCCAGGGCTGCAGACATTGGTGTCTTTTCTCATACCGGTGTACTTGAGACTTTTTCATCAACTTTCTTTCTTTGTCCACATT
This sequence comes from Lemur catta, assembly GCF_020740605.2. Lineage (NCBI taxonomy): Eukaryota > Metazoa > Chordata > Mammalia > Primates > Lemuridae > Lemur > Lemur catta. The sequence goes on along the minus strand of NC_059133.1, from coordinate 91,133,685 downwards.
TCAGCCTAAATTTCTCTTCTTTGGAGAACCTGTCCCTGACCACTCTGCTTAAAGAAGATGCCCTCCTGTTAGTCTTTATTTCAGATCTTTGTTTCTTGAATCACATTATCATAAATAAAAATTTATTTTTAAGTTATGAAATGTTTCATTTATGCATGCACAAATATAGAGAACAAGATAGAAAACACTTGTACCTACCACCCACCCAAATTTCACAAAATTTAAAATTTGCCACATTTGTTTATGGTCACTTACTCTTAAGAACTAAAGCATGACAGGGTTACAGCTCTTTTAGAATTAGTCTAGCAGGGTTTTCAGTTTTTGCTATAACCCCTGCCTCCCCAAAAGAAATAAAGGATGACAAATATGGTTAGAGTCCTCTCATAATCCTCTCCAATCTCATTTCTCCTTCCAATGTTATGGGAATAGGAGTTGATATGCACCATTCAAGTCATGTTGTTATGTTTTTACATATATATATGCAAATAATAGAAATCATTTTGTGTTTTACATTTTATAAATGTAAACAGCATGCACATATTATAAAATTTTTTGTCACTTACTATTGTTTTTAATACTTATTCACATTGATACTGAAGATGTAATTTATTAATTTCAATGAACATTTATATGGCATGCCATTGTATTTTGTTGCCTTCCAAAGATAGAATCTTAAATTTAAAACAAAAGTCAGTTTTTAAATCATATTATTTGGTTTTTTCTTATTGAGTTGTAAGAGCTCCTTATATATTTTGGAAATTAACCTCTTATCAGATATATGGCTTGCAATTTTTTTCTCTCATTCTATATGTTGCCTGTTCATTATGTTGATTATTTTCCTTGCTGTGGAAAAGCTTTTTAGTCTGATGCAATCCCACTTGTCTATTTTTATTTTGTTGTCTGTGCTTTTGGTGTCATGTCAAAGAAATCATTGCCAAAACTAATATCAAGATTTACCCCTATATTTTCTTCTAGGAGTTTTATGATTTCAGGTCTTACATTTAATTCTTTAATATATTTTGAGTTAATTTTTGTGTATCATGCAAGGTAAGGGTCCAATTTTATTTCTTTGCATGTAGATGTCCAGTTTTCCCAATACCATTTATTAAAGAGACTGTCCTTTCCTCATTGTATATTCTTGGGACCCCTGTCAAAGATCAGTTTACCTTATATACATGGGTTTATTTTTGGGCTTTCTATTTAGTTCCATTGATCTATATGTCTGTCTTTATTCCAGTACCATGCTGTTTTGAGTGTGGTAGCTTTGCAATATATTTTGAAATCAGAAAGTGTGGTGCTTTCAGCTTTGTTCTTTCTCAAGATCACTTTGGCTATTCATGTTTTTTTTGTGGTTATTATAAATTTTAGGATTGCTTTTTCTATTTCTATAAAACATTCCATTTCTCCAAAGGATACATACAAGTGAATAATAGGTAAATGAAAAGATGGTCAACATAATTAATTATTAGGAAAATGCAAATCAAAACTACAACCAGATATTACCCTCACACCTGTTAGGTGGCTATTACTTAAAAAAAGCATAACAAGTGTTGGTGAGGTTGTGGAGAAATTGGAACCCTTGTGCATTGTTGGTGGGATTGCAAAATGGTACAGCAGCTACAGAAAACAGTATGGAGATTCTTAAAAAAAAATTAAAAATAGACCTACCATATGATCTAGCAATCTCACTGCCAGATACATATCTATAAGAATTTAAATCAGGATCTCAAAAAAATATCTGCACATCTTTGTTTATTGCAGCATTATGAACAATAGCCAAGTACACAAACAACCCAAGTGTCCATCAACAAATGAATAGATAAAAAAATGTGGCATATACATGCAATGGAATCCTGTTTGGCCTTAAAAAGTAATGAAATCCTGCCATTTGGAACAACACGGATGAATCTGGAGGACATTATGCTTAGTGATGTAAACCAGTCATGCATGATTCCACTTTTATGACGTATCTATAGTAGTCAAACTCATAGAAACAGAATAAAATAGTGGTTGCCAGGCTCTTGGGGGGGGTGAGGGGAATGGGGAGTTGTTCAAGGAGTATAATGTTTCATTTATGCTTGATGAATAAATTCTAGAGATCTACTGTACAAAATAATGTCTATAGTTAACAGTATGGTACTTTGCACTTCAAATTTTTAAAATTTTTGTTTCACTTTGGGAGGTGTTGGATATGTCAGTTGCCTTGATTGTGGTGGTAGTATCATGGGTGTTTGCCTAAGTCCAAACTTATCAAATTGTACATAATAAATATGTGCAGTTCTTTGTATATCAATTATACTTCAGTAAAACTGTTAAAAAATTACAAGTTAGGATGTCTTTTACTAAATTTGCCAGTTAGCTCTTTAAGGTTGTAAATGCTACATGAGAAGAATGATCAAATCAGAAGGGACACTCAGCCTTACATAGGTTAAGTTTGTATAGGTAGAATGTTATTAATATAAATCTTTCAGAAATTGTACCCTTTATATGAGGGCACTAGAGATTTGTCAGTGTCTTCATTGTCCATAATATGTTCTTATTCTCAGAAAAATAGCGAGCAAACTCATCAAATAGCTATGTGTGGTATCCCAATAAAGAATTTTTTCCTCCTCCATTCTGATATTATTGGTTATTATGATAAATTAATCAGTCTCATTATTAAATATATTTCTGCTTTTTTATGCTTTCTGAAGGTTTCTGAAAAGAACCCTATTAGATACACTGAATTTTGATACTTCAAAGAATGGACCTTTGAATTCAGTCTGCTGAGCTGTTATCCCTTCAACAACTTTCAGATCGTGCCAGTGGATTAAGACAGGATTTCTAAGACTCTTTTTAGTTTGGAAGCAAATATGCTTCATGAAAGAAAATTGCTTTACAAAAAATCAAGCAGAAGAATTACTAGGACTGAATGAACTGAGAAGCAAAATTAAGTTATGATTATTTATTTTGAACATGATAGCTATTATTTTAATTGTATTAATATTTTTAATGAATATGGGAAATGTACTATCTATTTCTTTTTTACTCTATACCTAACCATTAATTTAGTAGATTTTACTTCTATAGATAGAATTAAATATTTAAAAATAACATCTGATTTTTGCAGACCCCCTTAGAATTCAGAAAAATACACTTTTACTGATTCTTCTTATTTTCCAGGGCAATATGGTTATTTACATTATTTTAAAAAATCTTTTCTCATTTTTACCTGTATATAATTATGCAATTATATAATTTATGCAATTATATCAAGGCATACCTCCAGTATTAATGTTTGAAAACAATTCTTATGTAATCAGGCATGATAGGCTCATTATAATGTGACTTTTTTTTTTTTTTTTGAGACAGAGTCTCGCTTTGTCGCCCGGGCTAGAGTGAGTGCCGTGGCATCAGCCTAGCTCACAGCAACCTCAAACTCCTGGGCTCAAGCGATCCTACTGCCTCAGCCTCCTGAGTAGCTGGGACTACAGGCATGCGCCACCATGCCCGGCTAATTTTTTCTATATAGATTTTTAGCTGTCCAAATCATTTCTTTCTATTTTTGGTAGAGACGGGGTCTCACTCTTGCTCAGGCTGGTCTCGAACTCCTGACCTCGAGCGATCCACCCACCTCGGCCTCCCAGAGTGCTAGGACTACAGGCGTGAGCCACCGCGCCTGGCCTAATGTGACTTTGAAAAGTTTGTGGAAGCATGGAATTAAAAGATGAAAATAAAAAAGATAAACTTTATTTCTCAATGTAAGTTCCATCAAGGTCAAGACACTTTTATAAGCAGTGATACCAGCTATTTAGTCCTTAAAGAACTGAGGTCCTGGGACTTTAACCATGTCAATGCAGTCATTAAATTATTTTACATTATCAACTGAAGAAAAATGGGTGCTCTTTAAAGCTTTTTAAGATTAGGAAACAAAAAGAAGTTATAAGGAGCCAAATCAGGAATGGTGGATGTCTAATGATTTCCCATAAAAACTCTTGCAAAATTGCACTTGTTTGATGAGAGGAATAAGTAGGAGCATTGTAAGGGTGGAGAAAACCTTTCTGGTGAAACTTTCCTGAGCATTTTTCTGCTAAAGATTTAGTTGACTTTCTCAAAACACTCTGATAATAAGGAGATGTTATCATTATGTGGCTCTGTAGAAAGGCAACAAGCAAAATACTTTGAGCATCCTAAAAAACTGCTGCCATGACCTTTGATCTTGGCCAGTCGACTTTTGCTTTGACCAGACTACATCCACCACTTGGTAGCCATTGCTTTGATTGTGCTTTGTCTTTAGGATTGTGCTGATAAAGCCACGTTTCTTCTCTTATTACAATTCTTTGAAGAAATGCTTCAGGATATTGATCCCACTTATTTAAAATTTCCATTGAAAGCTCTGCTCTTGTCTGCAATGATGTGGGTGCAACAGTTTTGGCACACGTGAAGTGAAAAGTTTGCTAAACTTTAATTTATCAGTCAGAATTGTGTAAACTGAACCAATTGAGATGTCTATGGTGTTGGCTATTGTTTCTGCTGTTAATTGTTGGTCCTCTTAGATTAGATCATGAACAAGACAATTTTTTTCCTTGCAAATTGATATGGATGGTCTGCCACTGTGGTCTTCATCTTCAACATCATCTCATTCCTTCTTAAAATGAGTGATCCATTTGTAAACTGCTCATTTTGGGGGGACAATGTTCCTATAAACTTTTCTTAAAGTCAATAATTTCACCATTTTCCACCCAAGTTTCACCATAATTTTGATGTTTGTTATTGCTTCAATTTTATGTTGCTCTGATAGGGTCTCTTTTCAAACTCATGTCTTATCCTTCTTAATGCCTCAACCTAGATCCCATTCAGGGATGTTATAACAAGTTAGTATAAGCTTATTTTGGCAAAAATTTTGAAATCCATGCATAGTTTTTAATAATACGCATTTCCATGGACTTTTTGAAGTCTCCTTGTATTAAGAATATTTATGGAGCTAATGCCTACAAAGTCTTCCCATGAAATTGACTCGGTACCTGACTTACAGACAACCAGTCTGACAAATATAAAAATGATTGTTTTCTGGCAGACAGGACCTTGGAATTTTGGGAACTTCCAGTAGAGATAATTTACTCAACTTTGTGTTTACTATAGGTGAAATAACATGTCATATATGTTTCTAAAAGTCCAAATTAGGATTTTTTATGAAAGCTCCTGAATGAAGATAATTGTGTGGCCATAGTAGTCACTTAGAACTGAAGGCCTACATGACTAATTAGCCTCCCTTACACACATATGAAAATAATTAGTCCAAATCTAATGAGACTATCATCACCTTTTTTCCTATCAAGAACAATCTTTAGTGAGGGGAGACTATCAAAAGAATTATCAGAAACTCAAAAATAAGGTAAAAATGATGGTAGTGCATTCTTTCAATACTATTTGGGAGCAAAGGCTGCTTAAGGATTGTCTAGGGGACTAGCCTTAGTTCATCTCATTGTTTACTATAGAATAATTGTCCCAGACTTAACTAAGGCTACTCACTGATTTTTTTGGTCAGGTGTTGATGAAAATAATTTCTGTCCAGTGGAACAAAAAACTACAGAGTTTGTACACTATTTTACATTAACCAGTTTTATACCTAATACATCACTCTTAACAGTTTTTTGGTTGTCAAATTGTCTGTAAATATCCTAGGTTTTTATATGATCTTTGAATTGGTAATAACATCTTTCTGGTTACTTCTTTGACATGTGTGTTCTTTTTATATTTGTCTAACATAAATTGTTTTATCTTTTGAAAAATTGTACTTTCACTGACGCTTTGTCAAAATGCTACCATAGTTAATGATACTTATCTATGTGTCCCAATATGAATTATAAAATATTTTATAGAAAAAATGTTCTTTCCAAGCTCAGTGGCTCTCTCCTGTAGTTTCAGCAACTTGGGAGGATCCCTTGAACCCAGGAGTTTGATCTGCAGTGAACTATGATCATGCCACTGGCCTCCAGCCTGGGTGACAGAGCCAGACTCCATCTCCTCCAAAAAACAAACAAAGAAATCCAAAAAAGTACTTTTTAATTTACACAACTTGAAAAAAGCATTTCCTTATTTTCAATCTCTTCTTTTTTGTATGTTTGCTACAAAGAAACAATTTAATTTTACATTCATCTGCTCTGTGCTGTGGAGAGAGCATTTTTGGGTCAAGTGTTATTCAAGTGTACTGATGATGAAAGTCTTTTATATGGTTAATGTATTAATGGACTTTGAGTAATCAAAGATCATTTACTGGACATGACAAGTTTCTTTTGTCAGATTAAATACACATTGTAATGTGTACTTGGCACAGTTTTTCTCAGGCAAAACTTCATTTAACAATTACTTGATTCCCCCCAGAATCTTTGCCTTTAGTACCTTGACTATTCTTTGTTTTAATGTTATCTCATTAATTTTCATTACTAAATTTTATAAGGAAAGCTTCTGAAAATATTAAGTGAAAAACATAAAGATGTTTCTCATACTATTGTTATTTAACTAACAGTGACTCCTTTATGTTTTAAAAATTATTAAGAAGAAAGGTCTTCAAAAATACTTCCACTTTGAATTAAATTCTAATCAAACATTCCTTTGGGGGTGTAACAGATCAGATTGAAATCTACACCCTTTCACCCAAATGTGCATTGCATTCTGGAAATATTAATGGCTCATGGATTTATTTTTTAATTATGAGTCACGTTTTTATTTTCTTCATGACCACAGGAGAAACAAACAAGAAAATTCTTCTTGGAGAACTTTACCAACAAGAGAAGATTTGTCTTTTTTTGAGATAAGCTCTAAGCATGGTAGAGGGCTAGGAAAAAAACTGGACTCCATATCTCAGATTTTATTTTATTTTATTTATTTTATTTTTATAGAGATAGGGTCTTGCTATGCTGCCCAGGCTGATCTAGAACTCCTGAGCTAGAGCAAGCCTCCTGTACCAGCCTTCCAAGTAGCTGTGATTATAGACACGTGCTACTGTGCCTGGCCAGATTTTATTTTTTGTTTGCTTGTTTTAAGTTGTAGAACAAGACATTTTTATTGTTAAATCAAACTGTATGGAAATACATAAAACAAATGGAAAGTTACTTATGTTCTTTTTCCTCCACCCAATGATTTGAATCTGCTTACTTATTTGTTCTGACTTAAAAGTCAAATAAGAATAAACTCAGTAAACTGGGCCAATGGATGAAAATATATTATTTTAATTGGAGATTATAGTAGTCTCCTAGGGCTGCCTTAATAAAGTGCTATAAACTTTGTGGCTTATCACAACAGAAATTTATTCTCTCATGGTACTGGAGGCTGGAAGTTCAAAATCAAGGTAGTGGTAGGGCCATGCTCCCTCCAAATGCTCTAGCGCCTTTGTCTTAGCTTCTGTGTTGTTGGAAATTCTTAGTGTTCCTGTGTTTGTCTCCATTGTCACATGAAGTCTTCCCTGTGTGTCTCTTCACATCATCTTTCCTCTGTGCGTGTATTTTCTATTCGTGCAGGACACCAGTCATATTGGATTAAGGGCCCAGTCTACTCCATTATGACCTCATCTTAACGTTCATCTTAATTACATCTGCAAAGACCCTATATTTAAATGAGGTCACATTCACAGGTACTGGGGTTTAGGACTGCAACATATCTTTTTAGAGGACATGATTCAGACTACAAAGGAGATAATTTATATTTACCTTTTTGATGATTATTGACAGCCACTTTTATAAGATAGAGGCAGTGATTTCCCTCTTAGACCTCACTGAATGAATAAAATGTACTTTTAAACAAGTCTAGCTCAAAGTCTTAATAAATGAACCAAATTCCTTTTTCCCCACGCTTAGCTGACTTTTGAAAAATATGAAACTTTTATTCCTTAAAATGTTTGTGGAACATTAAGCAACTCAAGCCAGGTTTGAGCCAAAAGGATCTTCTGGCTCATTGTCCCTAGTGGTATATGCTGACATCTTTGTGCTACTCCATTTCTCTTCCAACTACCTACAGGAAGGGGCTAACCCAGGCCCCGACTCACTCAATCACCCCTTTGTTTTATGGAGTGCCTGCAATATTCCCAGCACAATGTTGGGGGAACAGGCTACACAGACACAATTAAGATGCAAGTTTGGCTTTAAAAGAGATCTGAGTTTATGGATGAGAGGAAAATAAAAGATTTTTAAAGTGTGGAATTTTATAAGTGTGCAATATAGATATGTCTACTAAATGATTTGGTTAAGCATGAAGAAGAGAGCTCAGCTGCACAGATGGGCGGTCTGTCCAGGGATCAGGAAAAACTTTCCTTCTGCTTATTGTCCTTGCCCAGAAGATGAACTACCCATAATACAAATCTGAACTATTCTCTTGCTTAAAATCTTTCAGTGACTTTGTTAACAAATGAGAAATATTGTTCTGGTTTTTCACTATATTGTAATTTTATATTTGCTCACATTTTTTGTCTCCACTTATACATTGTTTTATTCTTTTAATTTATCTTATTATATGAGGGCTGTCTGGAAAGTACCCAGCCATTGTTAATATAATTTTTCATATTACATGGCTGGATACTTTCCAGACAGCTCTTGTGTATGTTCATGAAGTTAATCTTTAATCTTAACTTTGTAGTTCAGTCCAAATTCAGAAATTAAGTAAGAATTAGAACTCACTTCATGTGAATTGAATAAATGCAGTAAAATGAGTCTGAATAAAGAAGATTCAGTATTATAAAAAATTGACATTCATGAGGATTATAAATTCATTCATAATGCAATTCCAAACAATACCCAATATCATTATGGGTATAATTAACTTGATAGACGATTTCAGTTTTTATGTGGAATAAATAATGAGCTCAGTAGTACACAGAAACAGTGAAAACAAAGAAAATGAGATCAACCCTAGTAGTTATTAAAACACTTTAGTAAGCCACAGTAATTCAAATATTTTCATACTTATGAAAGAATAGACCAGCTACTCAATAGATAGTATAGACTATTCAAAAACAAGCCTTAGTATAGATGACAATTTAATATGTGACAAAGGAGGCACATTTTATTAGCAAAGAAAAATTGATTTGGACAATCAATGATAATACAACTATTGGAAAGCTACATGAGAAAAAAGTCAATTTATATGCACACCTACTCACCACCCAATAATACACAACAAAATAATTTGAGATGGAATTAAATGTAAAAATTTGAATGAGGACTTTTGCTTTCATACATGTAGGATTTTGTCATCACAAAGATCTCTCTAGTACTACCCATTTATAGTCACACCCATCCTACTCCCCTACCATCCATAACCCCTGGAAACCACTGTTTTTTATCTCTATAATTTTGTCATTTAAAGAATGTTGTATACAAAGAATTATACAATATGTGACCTTTTGCTATTGGCCTTTCCCCCCCACTCAGCATGTTTTTGAGATCCACCCAAGTGGTTGTGTATACAACTGTTTTTTACTTTTTATTGCCAGTAGTATTCCATGGTATGTACATACCAGTTTGTTAAACCATTTACTTATTGATGGACATTTTGGTTGTTTCCAATGTTTAGAAACATTGTTTTCTTTTTCCATCTTTTTGTGGGTTAATTCAATAATTTTTTGAATGTCACTTTGATCCATCCACAGTGTTTTTGAGTGTACCTCTTTGTACAGTTTTTTGGTGATTCAAAAAAAATGCTATAGAGAATAAACACATATTCAGGAAAGGAAATACAATATTGATAAAGAACAAAAAAAGTTGCAAATGTCACAAATTTATTCAACATACAAATTTTATGGATTTCCAATTCTTTTCTCTCTTCTCTCCTAAATCTTTGTTCTTCACTTTTAGAGAAGGTCATCTGATGAGGTCCATAGTTTCTGTTTTCAAGCGTTTCCTTGTTCAGATTCTAAATAGTGGAAGAAAAGGTACAAATATTAGAGAAATTTTGTGATCTACTAAAAAAAGTTTTTTAAATTTCAGTTACAAATATTTGGACTTAGTAGCTTTTAGTTAAGTTTAATCATAGAGCTGCTCTCAATCTTTTCATATTTTAAAGTGGAGAGCCAAAAGTCTTCCAGCAAATGCTATAAAAAAATCAACCCTGCCAACTAGCATAAAAGGCAGGTCTTATAAATCACACCCCTCATGCTGTACTAGATGAATAATTACAGGGACAATTTTCCTGGCCTTAACTAGTATACAATTAGAAATACCCTAGAAGGATCGTGGTGATAAATATAAGATAGCACCACTGGGTATAGAAAGTAAACTACATATTAGATAATTTGTTTTTTTTTTTAATTTTATTTATTTTTTATTTCATCATATTATGGGGGTACAAAAGTTTAGGTTACGTATATTGCCCTTGCCTCCCCCTCCCCCTGAATCAGAGCTTCAAGTGTGTCCATCCTCTAGACAGTGAGCATTGCACTCAGATAATTTGGTTTTGATATGTGGCATATTCTTGGACTTATCTTCAAACAAGCCACTACATACACCAGTAATTATGTTTTATTTGCATGTTTTCTATTGAGAAATTTTATAATACATTTGATATACTTCAATTAATAAAGGATACAACAGAGTTTTTTATAATATGGAAAAAATACACATCTTAAGCAGCAGCCTTATGCAGAGAACTGAGATGTTTACTTATTTTCTTTAAGTTGGCATTAGATTTTATTGTTTATACTTTACCAGCACTGCAAGGGGCACTGTATTCTTCAATGCTGAATTCATCTGAAACAAAACCAATGATTGGAAAGAAAGAGTGAAGACATTCAGCCATAGACATCTGAGATGTTAACTGTAAATAAACTACGTAAACTGAGAAAGAAAGTATACAGCATAGCTATAGAGCCAATAAAAATGACTGACTTCTGTACTAAACTGTTGAGATTGGGGTGCGGGAACTAAGAGAAAAGTGGGCTTGGGTACAGAATTGAGGGGCAAGTTACACAGGTGGTGTGCCTGTGTATAAATATGGGACTCTGAATTGTCCCTTTCATAGTTGCATTTTTTTCCACTGGAGTTGTAGCTTCTTTTCTGAACCTTTATTTAACCTAATGAGATAAATTTTAACACTACCAGCATGCTTTCATGCTGGCAAGTTTCTAATTCAAAGTCACGAGCAAATGGAAAAAATTCCTGATATATTGCAAAATTTCCCAAATTCTGTGAGACTATCCAAAGCATAAGTCAAAAACAGATCAAATTTTAGGTCTCACATCACACACTGGTACTGGGATATGTGTGTGTGTGTGTTCTTCTTCTTCTTCTTCTTTTTTTTTTTTAGTTATTCCTAGTCTTTTTATCTTTCTGGAATAATTCGTCCAAGAACAAACAACTTCATAGGAAAATTTAGATAGAATTGATCACTTTATTGCTCCAAGATCAGTTTATAAGAACGGCTCCAAGATGTGTTTAGGGAGAGGTTATCTTACAAGAAAATGATTATCCGATGAGCATAAACTCACTTTTTCTTCCAGTAAAAGATTGTGGGGTTTTGTTCTCTTTAAGGTGATCCTTTACTAGGTTAGTCACCAGCTTCTCAAAGCTCAGCATGTCTGAATCCCACTCACCTGTCTCATAATAATCATAGGCTTTTACTGTAGCTGGTTTTAAATTCTCTACTTGGACGTCTTGTTCCACCGAAAAGGAGAAACTCAGGGTTTGACTGGTTAGCTGGAGAGACAGGAAAACTGAATTGGAACCAAAGATTAACTTAGTTATTAGTTACTATCTTTTCTTCCTAAGATACTATCCAACCCTGTAGTTATGCTACCCATCTGTTCCAAAACCTATGGAAAGACTGGGGCATTTTGTGACCTGTATAACGTAGTGGTAGATAAAAGAAGGACAAAAGAAGCAGTTGTGTGGACAGCCAAATGTGATACATTGAGCCTGTTGATCAGTCCAGGCCTCATCTCCCTTTGGAGCTATTTTGCCCTCCTTCACCTGTGTATGTGAACAGCACTGTTTGGAATCTGTTTTGGTTTGTTAGACCCTCTAGCAGTTCTTCCAGATCTAGGAGAGTCACTGAATCTTACCTCTTCAAAGTAAATCAGAACATGGTTGGTGCTCACTTCAGCCCTCTGGATGGGAGGTCCTTTTTGGAGCTGTTGACCAAGAGGATAAGCCAGAAATATGGAATGAGGAAATTTTTTACTAGGAGCAGATTTTAGATATTTATGTTCTAAATGGCTTCTCAGAATATCCAAACTGCTAATTTTGATTGCTTCAAGAATAATTGTAATAATCATAATGACAATAATAATATTTATTGAACACTTATCTCCTTTTATATATGCTATAAATGTTTATACAGATATCTATATGTGATATGTTAATATGTATAAATATACATGCAAATATACCCCTTTTTCCTTTTTATATATAGTTGGAAGATAATTCAATACCATTCTGCATATCTAGATGTCTCAGTGTTTTCTGGAACATTGTTTATCATGTTTCTGACTATGCTCTATATTAATGCCATACAACCATGATACCCACTATTAAAATTATGGAAAAACACTCTGAAGAGGCAAGTTTGAGGGTGTGAACCTCTTGAAAACTGCATCAACAAAGTCAAAATGATGAACATCAATGTTGACATTTATCATGACTTTGCTTTCTGTAAAGGATTTAAGGATTACCTCTTTTACTGATGGTTTCACAGGTATGAAGCCTGATACCATCTTCACGTCAACAATGACCATGTTGGAGCTGGGTCGGTCCCCAGTGTAACTATTAAGTGAAGGCAAAGAGATGGGGCATTCAAATAAGATTCCTTAGGATTCATTTAAGACAGAACTCTCCCCTTCCCCTTTATTTCTACCACCCAGTTTCTCTTTCTACCATATTTGCTTCTGTTATGGTTGTTTGAAAAAAACATCATTTTAAATTCATACTCTTCAGATATGGCAACATCATATTATTAACATTAAGGCATTTCAGTAAGTCAAGAAAATTTTCTTTTTAATAAATTAAATTATTCCATATTCATTATGTGTGACTTTGGACAATGAAGTTCCCCCACACAAAAATAATCAATTTCTCCATATTCTACAAAAGGTCTAGTCATGATTTAGGATTTACCTAATATTGATGTGAATCTGGAATTTTCTGTGAGCATCTACTTCATCACAGTTCTTGGGGACAGTATCAACCTGCAGAGTGAAGGGTGTTTTCCCTTCTTTCTTGAGAAGTATGTTATATCTCAGGGATGTCTAAAATAAATGAAAAAAGTCCTTTATCTTTGGGTTCAAGTAGTCTGTTCCAGATTATTCATATCTTCGCTTAGCACACATTTCTTTTTTTTATTTTGAAATTCAAATTTAACTCTTGAGACTTTCTCTTCCATTTGCGGTATCCCCTTGGTCTCACCTGGAGGTACACACATCCTGACCCTGACACGGTGGTGCTGTAGTCCCCTGGAATCTCTGGCAACCCGACCTCCTGTAGCAGGAGGCGGTTGGCATCATCTACTTGGAATTCTTGAGAGAAAGTGTCTGAAGATTTGACGGTGACCAAAGCTGCTTTCTCACTTTTAGTGAAAGTTGCTGCTCCGTATTTGGAGAGGGCTTGGAGAGCCACCACTGTATCCTGAAGAAAGACGGGTGCAGAAATCACCGGAGAGGAAGGCAGCAAAATCACACCAGATGTAAACTGTAATGACACTATCTTCTTTCAGAATTATTTAGTCATAAACACAGTCTATTAACTCAATTTTAATTCAGTTCAGATCTGGTTATTAATGATGAATTATTCTAGGTAATTTAGGAGGAAATAAAAAAAAACTTCTTCATTCAAATAGTTTACAATATGCATGTAGAAATAACACTTAAATACTTGACACAAATGGAGGCTATTTCAATAATTTATAAATGCATGTGACAATATTCGTTATAAAAATTCAGAGAAGGGAGAGGAAAATACGGGCTAGAACAGTAAGACTGAAGAAGATGAGAAAGAAGATTATCTTTGAATAATGAGAAGGGTTTATATAGACAGAAGAGAGTCGTCAGGGAGTGCCAGGCTGGGGAATGTTCTATGTGAAGCCAATTCCAGAAAAATCAAAGGGATCTGCCTAATTAGATCGGTGCATTCATATTTACTGGGGAGAGGACATATTTTGGGTGAAATATCAGATAATTTTAGGATTTGGGTAAAAAAAAATTTCCTATCTAAGGGAAGTAATCCCATGAAAACACTGCTTTGGGAAGACTGACCTACCTGTACTGTTGGGGGTCCACTAAGGAGAGAAGATGTGAGAGAGTGTAGAAGGCATAGCAGCAATCCACACAGAAAATAACAAGGCAGGTGACAGCCGATGGAGAAGGTGTGCATTAGAAATGCAAAACATTCAATTGTTCAACCCCTAAAATATGGTTGTGTCTACATATGTGTTAATATATTTATTTCTCCCCACAGACCTGAGTGGAGGAGAAGCCCCCATGGGGGTTTTGCTGCTTGGTAATCCACTTCACAATACGCGATGCCACAGACAGGTCCTCTGAAGACGGGGCAGGCTGTACAGTAAGATAGGCAAGGAGCACGTAAGATGTCATCTCCACTTCTGCAGAAGGAGCCCGGGGTTGGTGATAAAATGTCTTAGCTTCTTGAAATTTCCCAGGACGTTGCCAGTGGATTGAATCCTCTTTAAAATGGAAAAGGGTAGAATCTTTAAGCTCACAGAATGGTTTCAAAACTTAATCCGTAAATGATGACTATAATTAGAGCTCACCGAATAAATTGACATAAATGAAGTAAAAAAGTGTTAGTCATCATTGAGCAAATATTTGCCAAGAAAATAAAGTCCCAGTTAATCCTCTTGAGTCTTTGTGACTATTACATACTTGTGCAATATTAGAAGTTGTGGCTGTATAGAGTCTATAATGGGTGGATTGATAAAATGGTCCAGGTTACCTAGAGAATTTAAGTGTTAGATCAACAATAATTTCTTATGTTCATTAAAATTAAGGTAGCATGATAGGTGTGAACTCAGTAGAGGTGCTCTCCCTTCCTTTTTTAAAAATTTTTTTATTGATACATAATAATTGTACATATTCATGGAGTACATGTTATATTTTGATACAAGCATATAACATATAGTGATCAAATCAGGGTAATTGGCACATGATTCACCTGAAACATTTATCATTGCTTTATGTTTCTCCCTTCTTTTGATCACTGGTGATTGTTAGCAGTGAATTCTGCAGTAGCAGTTCTTACCTTCTTTCACAGCCTCTCTGTCTAGTGATTCAAGCAGCTCTCTTCTCTTGGCCTGGTTTCCTGCTAGGGCAAAGGCATAGGCCAATAATGCCTTGGTATAGACAAGACTTCCGTGGGCCTCGGAGGTGGAGCTCCAGGCCTTTTCAAGGCAGAATAGAGCATTTCGGACAACTGGGTGCTACAAAGATGAAAGGCAATCCTAAAATAGCAGAACTAGGCAAACGAACTGTCCCAAGGCTAACCCCAGATTAAAAACCCCAATGTGCCCATGCAACATCATAGTTCTAACCAAAAAATATTTTCCCCTGCAGCTTCCAAAAGGACCTTTACATTCCAGTGAAATATACCAAATTAAATATCATGAAAACCACAATTAATATTCTTCAGGGATTCATAGTGTCATTATTTTTATTCCTTACAATTGTGAAGGAGGTAGAGGAAATGTGCTTGTACATACAGTGACAGGCAGTGGCATCTCCAGCAGAGCAATGGTGATGTAGGCGGAGAGTGTCACCTCATCGTCCACCCCGCCCTGTAAGGACCAGAGGCAGAGAGCCTCAAACACTCCAGTAGTCACTAGCCAGAGTCTGCTATCTCTCCTTTTCCCTTTGGCATCTTCACTAGATAGTTTCTTTTCTTCTGCCATATTGTTGATGTTCCCTCATCCTCCTCTGCCCTAAAATTCTTGAGACTATCCCAAATGACCTTCCCTCACTTTTATTTGAATACTGTTTTTCATTCAATTAGAAAAACTGCTAACATTGCTAGATTTCAGGAGCTTTAGAGTCCACCATCCTTCCTGAAAACTATGCCACAGGGACTGTAGGACTCAATATAAACATCATTCCCTCCTACATATCACTAACTTCAGGGACCAGAACAAAACTAGAGAAGGCATCACCTTCATGGCATTGTTTAGCAGTGATCCAGAGCGCTGGAAACAACCATTTTCCTTTTGTTTCTGTGACAGCCAGGTGAGGGCATTCATGATGTGTGAGTTGTCCACAAAGATGTACCACTGGGCTTGAGCAAAGGACTTGAGCACAAATGCAGTGAGCCTGTCCAGCAAAAGAGAGGCTGAAACATGAGGACTACCTCACATTTAGAGCTCACTTTGTGCATTGCCTCCAGACATTGAACTTCACAGTTCAGTGGAGGAAATTGTTGGGAAGAATTGTTGGGAAGCTATACTTGAGAGCTGAATATTCTCTAGTCCAGCAAACATATGAATCTCTATTTTTAAATCTCTCAACTTTACTGGTTCCCCAGAGTTGATGCTTTTCATTTTTTTTCCCATGAAATATTTGTTGGAGCCTCCAACCCTCTCCACCATCAAAACTGCCTTTCCTGAATGACTTCTCCTGATTTTATTACATCACAGTTTCTTTCTGTCCTCTCCCTCCTCTCCTTCTTTAATATACCGTGTGAAAGTTTCTTCCTCTTTCATTTTACATAATGACACTTTCTGCTTTATATTTCCATTTTGGAGATCGTTATTTTACCACTGTCTGCTGTGCTATGAGAGCATGTGAGCTTTCAGAGATGAAATGGTGAGATTTCCCAGTAGGGATAACACATACGGCATGTGGGTTTTTAAAGACTAACAATTTTCCACAAAGAGCTCTAGATATTAGAGAGTAGCTATTTCTAGAATCCTGAAATGTCATGGATCTGCAGAGAGAATATGGAAATAATTTTCTTACCAAGTATTTCCCTGACTTCCATCACCATGATCCCCAAAGGTGCTGTATGAACCATCGCTGTGCTTATAATTCAACTGCCTTTGGTACCCTGAAGAGGAAGTTTTCACAGATTTATGAAATAGCAGAGACATTAAAGGATTATTGAGTTTCTTCCTTAATGCCATTGAGGAATCATAGGGCAACTATTATTTTACAAAGATGTCCCCAAGACTTGATGATACCATCAAATTTTCCAGCTATATGGACATTTTATTGGAAATCACAGCAACAGTGACTATCAAATATTAACTGAAGAGATGATTTGAGATCACCAAAAGATTAGGAGATCAATTATGGGTTTCTTGTGTTGAGTTAATATCTCACCACTGATGAGGTAGCTGATGGCTTTGGCCTTGGTCTTCTCTGTCAGCTGTCGAGTCTCATTCAGATAGTTTAGAACATAGATGTTAGGGACAAAAAGGACCATATTCTGCTCTCCACAACCATAGGGCATCTGTAGAAGATTCTGAAGGTTTTGCACTACAGAGCCTAGTATATCTCCTGGGGAATGAAAGTTATAGAGAAATGAGAGGATCACAGAGCTGGTTTGCGTTGGGCTAGGAAAATAGATTGGGCTAGCTAATGGAAAGGCCAAATTATGTATGGAGTGAAGTGTACGAATGTACAAAAGGAAAAAAAAACGAGAAATAGGAAGGAAAGAAAATGGTGAGAAGAGAAAGTAGACCACTCAAGGATGGAAAAAGCAGGAAAGAAACTGAATGGCAGGCAATACATCTTTTCTGATGTCTGTGTAAGACGAACTACAATAGTTTTCGAATCTACTAGGAAGCATTGCCACCTTGTAAACCTTGAAGATGAGGGCACAGAGATGTGAACCTTCTTACTTTTTAGAGTTTATCAAGGTATAATATGTAGCATGACATCTATTTGACCCCATTTCCAACTAATACATAGTGTAACTCTTAGCTGAGTGCTCTTTCTCTCAATGCAATGCCTAGTGTCAAGGACTCCATTAATCATGGATGGTGAGGCCCCTGCATTAGAATTATAGGGATGGGCAGCTGCTTCCCATGGGCTGAGACACTCACCCAAAACTGAATATGTTGCCCTGGTAGATCCTTCCACCACATTTGAAGGAACAGTCAGTGACAACTTTTCAGTCACACCAGTATCTAATGAAAGAAGACAAACACATATAAGAAAGGGGAAAATGAGATAAATGTTCTATTTTTGTTATGAATCTTTTTCCTCTATATGATCTAGTTCCAAACTTTCATTTCTTATTATCATTATATAATTTCTTTGATGCAATCCAAGTTTCTATTAAAGCCATGATTAATCTTTCTGTGAAGTCCATATTAACCATATATATTTGTGCTATATTTCTATGACTTTTTTGTAAGCATATACTTACAGTATGCTTATTTCCTTCTCTTTATGATTTATATTAATTACTGTTAGTGTTTTTTGATAATCACATTCATTCCATAAATATGTATTAAGTGTGTGCTATGTAAGAGGTTCAGTTTTAAGTGCAGTGATATAGAAATTTTCAAAACAAATTTCCCAATCTCTTGGAGCTTTCACTTTTATGGGAGAAGTAAGATAAGTAAGTAAGCAATGTATTTGGCATGATGAACATTGATAAGTGTTATAGAGAAAATTAAAGGTCAAATGTTTATAGGGCGAAATCAGGAAGTGCAGAGTGTGGGGAGGAGGATCCCAATTATGTGGCTCGTTGATAAAAAGTCATATGTGAGTGACTCTAAGTAAGTCAGGAGTAAGATTTACAGATACCCAGGGAAGATGCTTCCAGGAAAAAGGAACAAAAAGTAAAAAGTCTCTACAGATTGAAGCATGCTGGGTGCATCCCAAAAGGAGGAATGGAGCCAGTGTAACTGGAACAAGGAGAGTGGGGGACAGATGGTAGGCTATAAAGTCATGGGATACCGAGGGTTTGTAGGTGACATTAAAGACTTAGACTTTGCCTTTGGGTGATATGGGAAATCCCTGAAGGGTTAGAGCAGAGGAAGGGCATGATATGACATATGCTTTAAAGGATCCCTCTTTCTGTAGGGGACGAAGGGGAGAAGACCAGGAGACCAATTATGAAGTTATTGAGATGGTCCAGGAGAGGAAGGACAAGAGTAGTGGACGTGGTGAGAAGTGGGCAGATTCTGGATACAATCTGAAGGTGGAGCTGGCTAGATTTGTGAATGATTGGGTGTGGACTGTAACAGAAAGAGCATAATAAAGGAGAACTCCAAAATTTTTGTCCCCAGCAAGTAGAAGAATGGAATTTCCATCATCTGAGATGAAGAAAATTGTGGGAGGAGCAGATTTGTGGGGCCCAGAAGAGGTTCAGTTTTGAACATGTTCCTTTTGAGATGCCTATTAGACCGACAAGCCTATGAGTAGAGATGATGAGTAGGCAGTTGAACATATAAACTTGCATTCAGGAAAAGGGCGTGGACCAAAGATGTAAATTTTATGGCCTTTAGTGTGCAGTTGTTATGAAAACCATGTAACTAGGTGAGATTATCCAGGGATGCTCATATAGAGAAGAGAGACCTGCAGCGTGAGCACTGTCCTCAAGATGATTCTATTAATAGATGGCACAGAGTTGAATTTTTTTTTTTTTTTTTTTTTGAGACAGAGTCTCACTTTGTTGCCCAGGCTAGAGTGAGTGCCATGGCGTCAGCCTCACTCACAGCAACCTCAAACTCCTGGGCTCAAGCAATCCTCCTGCCTCAGCCTCCCGAGTAACTGGGACTATAGGCATGCGCCACCATGCCCGGCTAATTTTTTCTATATATATTTTTAGTTGGCCAGATAATTTCTTTCCATTTTTAGTAGAGACAAGGTCTTGCTCAGGCTGGTCTTGAACTCCTGACCTGGAGCGATCCACCCACCTCGGCCTCCCAGAGGGCTAGGATTACAGGCGTGAGCCACCGCGCATGGCCGAGTTGAATTTTTTAATGGTGATTTTCATACAGTTATATTAACGATATGAGTAAAATACTGGTGTTCTATATATGTTAGTGACCTGGAGTTCCTCTTACAATAACTTGTTTGAGTAAAAACATGAGTACATTTAAACTATAAATTGAGTAACACATAATACTAGTGTCACACAGATATTTCAATATTTTGAACACAGTTTAGGAAGACATTTGGGAAACACAGGTGTATTAGAAAGAATCCTGTCCTGTGGTCAACAGCTTTTGTCCTCATAATTAGCCAAGAGCTTTTAGGCAAGTCTTTTAATTTCTCTATGTCCGTTTCTTCTTAAAACATGTTAATAATAACATGAATTTTCTATTCATTTCTCTAAGAAAATTGAACCTAATTCCAAATAATTTTCATCAGGAAAATGTTTTTCATCAGATATCCTTAGCTTTGCACATGGGAGAGTGTAAGAGTTTTTTTGTTTTGTTGTTGTTTTGTTCAGAGGAAAGTATTCCCCAAAGGACACGCCACAACTATGGAATATGCTCTGGCAGATGGCTAAACATGAAAATTTAATCTACTTTTTACACTTACCTGATGCACAGAGCAGTGTGTTGAAAGTTTCCTCCTTTTCTATTCCTTCAGGCTATGTATTGACAGAAAAACAATAAGAAAGTAAAGTGATACTGAGTGTGTAGAAGGAAAATGAATCACTTCAAAGTAGAAAAGAAAATGTTAGTGAATACTTGAGTTGGTGATACATTCATATTCCTGGGAATGAAGTGTCACTGTCACGTACATGTTAGATAATGCTATATTATATAACAAGCCCTCCGAGACCCAGAGAGAGTACACCCACATACCTCAACTAGTAAGGGCTTGACTATAGTGTCCTTCTGTCCAAGTGTTGGGACTTCAGGCACCTCATTGTCACACAATTCCCGAGACTGCACAGCCTCTGCAGTAGCTGTGAAATTCACTTTTCCTAGGGAATAAGGTTCTTAAGGAGTTAAACAGTGATTCTATATGAATGGTTTTTACCTTTTAACTTTCCCAGTACATTTAATGGTTTTCTTTCTCTTGATCAGTGTTAAAGGAGGAGCAAAAGCATGTGCTGAGGGGTCAGAGAGGAAAGGAAATCATCACAACACATGAAGTGGAATTTGTTAACAGCATTACCACTCACCCAGTGACTTTGGGGTCACAGCCCAGGACAAGGTTTTCCGCCCATTTCCACAGACACAGTGAGATTCTTCATTCTTCTCCACTGGGACGGCCAGGAAAGCAGAAGAGACCTCCAGCTGCACACTGACCTGTCCCACACCAGCCGCAAGTTTGTGAAGGCACACAGGTAGAGGGCAGGGGGGAGAAGCTGGGAGGGACAGTGCACACCCGTCCAGAGGCTTTGACAAGCTGTCCAAACAGGGTAAATCCTATCAAACGCTGTGGAGTTTAGGTATTTGCAGTAAGGGAATTGAAAAACCAACAGTAACTAGGATAAATGCTCAGGATTTTGTCTAGTGCCAACACAAGGAAGAGATGTTTTCTTTAGTCAAAATGAGAAAGTGAAGTAATGAGGTGGGTATAATGCAGGAATTTAGGAATACACAGATATAGAGGACTGGATGAATGCAACCTTACCACCTTGGAGCTGTCAGGTAGCTTTGCTCTTAGTATCTGTTCTGTTCCAAAATTAATATAGATCATATTCAGTTCTGATTTACCACATTACCTAGAGACCTAGGTAAAGCATGGTGATTATATTCCTTCATTCTGTTTTCACTCACTTCCAGAGAAGCGCCCTTACCCGAATGCATTGGGACAAGTAGTTGAACACAGTGGCTTTGAGGGTGAAGGCTTCTCCTCGCACCACGGAATAGGGGAGGGTGAGTTCTAGGAAGAAGGGCTGGAAGACTACAAGAGAGACGACAGGGGAGAGGCCAAGTCCTGCAGTTCCAGACAAGCAGAGTGCGCTGGCCTTCCATTCTGTGATGGTGTCAGGGACCTTCACCGCCAACTCCCTTCCACCTGATGAGCTAGTGAAGGAACAAAGAAGCAGCATTTGAACAAGTCTCTTTTTTAGCACAAACCATAGCTGACCCTAGAACACGATAACTCGGTAACCTAGTGTGGTAAATGCTAAACTTGATCTAAAGTTTAGTGCTCCTAGTGCTGTCTTTTAAAAGTCCTTCCCTCCTTCCTTCCTTCCTTCTTTTCATTTCCCCTTCCCTTCCTTTCCTTTTATTTAAAGAGGACAGTAGCCTCTTGCTTTTTATTATTTTAATTATCTAAGGACCAAATTAGAGAAAATTTAGCATTGCGTAGCTATGAGATAAACTGTGAACCTAAATATTTCCAAGAAAAGAGTGGAGCAGAACTGAAAGGATCAGGAATCCAGGATGACACCAGAATCATAAGGCAGGATTCAAATCCTCTCCTAGGCTAAATTCCAGGCAACATACAACTTACTCAAGTTCCATCAAGTCCCAGATCCAGGTCTCAGGGAAATACTTCCGGACCATCTCCTTCACTTGAAAGTCAGGACGTCCTTCACTTCTCACTTGAAAAGTCGGAGAGTTTTGTCTCCCCATCATTGGGTAAGCCATTGCTGAAGCAGCAGGTAGTCCAGGGAAGGCTCCCACACCCACTATGGGGAGACAACATGCAGGCCCCAGTGTGAACCTCATTTTATTATTGATTTCTTATAGCTGCCTTATTTCTCAAGTGGAATAATGTCATTTGCTCAGGGAATGTTTATTATTGGAACTTGTTATTTTGTTCAATTGTCTATTTGTCCCATAAGAAGCCCAATTATATTGCTTCTTCAGATAGGCTCTGGAGTTCTTTTCCCCCAGATGGCTGACTCGAGACTTTGAACACCAATTCTCCCTAGAAGGAAGAACCAAAATTATGGGTGAATAATCATGGTGGAAGTGGGGTGCTAAGCGGGGAGTGCTGGAGCCTGTTGGAGAGCTCACAGGAAGAAGCTATGACACAGAAAACGAAAGAAGCAAGAAGCTGGCAGAGATTGAACAGGGGACTTAATATTACACGGAAAGGGTAGGTGGAGAGGTTTTCAGCTCCCCTCACCCTTGTGGCAGACTGCTGGTTTCTGAACTTAAAAAAGAGCTGCTCTGTCCTAATGGGCTCAAGTTCTGGAGTGGGCTGCGATTTCGGGACTTCGTGAGGGCATTACACTGGGCTACCAGCTCACACAGGGCTGCTTGCTTTCCCCCTGGGTGCAAGCTATGGTGGCGGGTGCCTACTCAGTGCTTTGTGGAACTCGGCACTGACCAGGGACCTTCAGCCCTGTGTCTTCACATCACTAGACGCCCTGCAGACATTCCCCAGCATCTGCTCATATTGCAGCAGCCACACAGGGTGCAGCAGGGCCCCCAGTGGTCTAGTCCTCAGGGATCTTCCTAATGGATAGGGGAGTGTCCCACAATAAGGGAGCACCCCTGAGGACAAAGGAAACAAGAATGTGAGCTTTTCCTTGTAATAGAGTTCTCCACTATGGGCGGAGAGTGACTGTGCTTCTTTCAGCAGAGATGTGGGCACTGTGCTGGGCTCTGTGGGAAAGACTATGTTTCCACCTCAGTGTCCAGGCAGCCCCAGTGCTCATGAAGGGACGTGGAGAGGGGATTTTCTTCTCTCCCCCAACTGCTGCAGACCCAGCTGGGGCTGCTACCATGGTAGCTCAGCACAGATATTGACTGTGGATAGTCATTCCAGGGCATTTAGGGGTGACTGCATCCCCATGGGAGGTGTGCCCTCTGGGCCCAGGCTTGCACAAGGGGTAGGATCCCTCCCCATCTCCACATGGAACAGCAGGTTCCTGCAGATGGACAGTGGTGTCTGTCTGATCTAAATATCCTGAGCACCTGGACAGGGGCATGACAGGGAGAGAGATCACATTCCTGCTGGCCTGGTAGTGGAGCTCGGGCAGCTCTCTTCCCTCCCCCACATGGAGACCTTGTTGCATTTCACTGAGAGCTCCCCCTGCCACCCCCATCTGGGCTGGGGCTTGTGCCCACCACTGGAGTATTACATATACCCATCTGCTTCTGCCACAGTCAGTTCTTACCCATGGGCACTACCTACTGGCCTACAGGCTGAATTGCACAGCCCAACGAAAAGCATACTGAGAAAAGTGCACAGCACTGGAGAATGACATAAGCTTCCTGAGACCTCCACCATTCTGGTCCTGCAGGAGACAGTGAGCCTGCTCACACTCCTAGTACATTGCTACTACAACCAGCATCTGAGAAAGCCACCACACAATGGCTATCTATAACCAAGGATCTCATACAGAGTCTTTGCCCCTGAAAGCACATAGAACGGAACATACACCATATACATTATAGTCACATTCTTAAGGGGGAAAAAAACCCCATCCAACTGAAAATAAATTCTAAAATAAGAAGAAGAGACAGTCTAGCCAGATGAGAAGAAACCATAGAAATAATTTTGATAATATGTAAAAACAGAGTTTTATGACACCCTCAAAGGATCATATTAACTCTCCAGCAATGTATCCAAGTGAAAATGAAATCTTTGAAATATCAGATAAAGAATTCAAAATACTGATTTTAAAGAAGCTCAATGAAAGCCAAGAGAAAGTTGAAAGCCAACACAAAGAAATAAGAAAAACAATTCAGGACATGAATGAGACATTTTCTTTTCTTTTTTAATTATTATTCTTTTTAAATTTTTTATTTCAAAATATCAAGAGGGCACAAGTATTGCTGTTCTTTTTTTTTTACATGGATGTCTTGTATAATGCTTAAGTCAGGGCTTTCGGTATGCACATCACCAGAATAGTGTTCATTGTACACATTAGGTAAGTTTTTATCCTACACCCACCCTTCCACCCTCCCTCCTTGAATGAAAAATTTCCTAAAGAGATAGATATTAAAAAAGAAAACAAAATGCCACCAGCAGGAAAACAAATGCAATCTAATATCCCTGGCAGCTAAGGTGTTATAGCTGGGAGGACAGCAAATCAGATATCAAAAGCATCTTGTTTTAAACAAACAAACAAATAAAACCAAACAGACAGAGCTTTTGGAAATAAACAAATTCATAAAGAAATTTAAAAAGATGGTATACAATTTTGACAATAGACTAGACCAAGCAGAAGAAAGAATTTCAGAGCCTGAAGACAAGTCTTTAGAATTAACCCAGTCAGACAAAAGTAAAGAAAAAAGAATTTTATAGATGAACAAAGCCTTCTGGAAATATGGGATTATGTAAAGCATCAAAATCTACAAGTCACAGATATTCCTGAGGGAGAAGAAGAAAAAGCAAAAAGTTTGGAAAACCTATTTGAGGGAATAACAGAAGAAAACTTCCCTGGTCTTGCTAGTGATTTAGATATCCAGATACAAGAAGCTCAATGAATTCCTGGGAGATTTGTTGCAAGACATCTTCACCAAGGCATATAGTCATCAGATTGTCTAAAGTCAACATGAAGGAAAGAATTCTAAGAGCAATAAGAGCCAATGAAAAGTTGGTTCTATGAAAAGATAGACAACACTGATAGACCACTGGCTAGATCAACTAAAAAAAGAAGAGACAAAATTCAGATAAGCTCAGTAAAAAATGAAAAAGGAGACATTACAACTGATACCACAGAAATACAAAATATCATCTGAGACTACTATGAACATATCTGTCCCAAGAAACTAGAAAACCTAGAGGAAATGGATAAATTCCTTGAAACATACAACTTCCCAAGCTTGAATCAGGAAGAAATAGAACTCCTGAACAGACCAATAATGAGTAGTGAGATTGAATAAGTAATAAAATATCTCCCAACAACAACAAAAGCCCAGGACCAGACAGCTTCTCAGCCAAATTCTATCAGACCAACAATAAAAACTGGTACCAATCCCACTGAAACTGTTCCAAAAGATCAAAAAGGAGGGAATCCTTTCTAACTCATTCTGTGAAGCCAGTATCACACTGATGCCAGAGCCAGGAAAGGACACAACAAAGAAAGAAAACTACAGACCAATATTCCTGATGAACACAGGCATAAAAATCATCAACAAAATACTAGTAAACTGAATCCAACAGCACATGAAAAATATAATATACCCTGATCAAGTGGGTTTTATTCTAGGGATGAAAAGAAGTTTCAATATATGCAAATCAATAAATGTGATTCACCATATAAACAGAATTAAAATAAAAAACCATATGATCATTTCAATAGATGCAGAAAAAGCATTTGATAAAATTCAGCATGACTTCATCATAAAAATCCTCAAAAAACTAGCCATAGAAGGAACATACCTCAACATAATAAAAACCATACTATGACAAACCCACAACCAAAATCATGCTGAACAAGGAAAACTTGAAAGTATTCCTGCTAAGAACTAGAACAAGACAAGGGTGCCCACTTTCTCCACGCCTATCTCTGTTTGCTGATGATATGATCTTATGACTAGAACACCCTACAGACTCCTCCAAAAGACTCCTAGATTTAACAAGTGAATCAGTAAAGTCTCAGGATACAAAAATCAATGTGTACTGAAATCAGTAGCATTGCTATACACCAATAACGACCAACCTGAGAACCAAATCAAGAACTCAATCCCATGCTACACCGCCCCCCCCCCCGGAATGTATTTAACCAAGGAGGTGAGAAATACCTGCAATGGTGGGGGCAGAAGGGGATGGATATATTCACACCTAATGGGTGCAGTGTGCACCGTTTTGGGAATGGACAAGCTTGAAGCTCTGACTTGGGTGAGGCAAAGGCAATATATGTAACCTAAATATTTGTACCCTTGTAATATGCTGAAATAAAAAAAAGAAAAAATTAAAAAAGTACAAAACACTAATGAAAGAAATTGTAGATAACACAAACAAATGGAAAAACATTCTGTGCTTATAAATTGAAAGAATCAATATTGTTAAAATGACCATATTGCCTAAAGCAATCTACAGATTCAATGCAATTCCTATCAAAATACCAATGTTATTTTTCACAGAATTAGATAAAACAATCCTAAAATTAAAAAGTGGGCAAATGACATGAAGACACATTTTTCAAAAGAAGACATACAAATAGCTAACAAACATAAGAAAAAAATGCTCAACATCACTAATCATCAGAGAAATGCAAATAAAAATCACAATGAGATCCCATTTTACTCTAGTTAGAATGGCCATTATTAAAAAGTCAAAATATAATAGACATTAGTGAGGATGTGGATAAAAGGAAACATTTATTAGACATTGTTGGTGGGAATGTAAATTAGCACAACCTCTATAGAAAATAGTATGAAGATTTATCAAAGAACTAAAAATAGATCCTTTATTCAATCCCACAGTCCCACTACTGGGTATCTACTAGGAAAAGAAATCATTGCATCAAAAAGACACCTATACCAGCCTGAGCAAGAGCAAGACCCTGTTTCTACTAAAAAATAGAAAGAAATTAACCAGACAACTGAAAATATATAGAAAAAATTAGCCGGGCATGGTGGTGCGTGGCTGTAGTCCCAGCTACTTGGGAGGCTGAGGCAGGAGGATTGCTTGAGCCTAGGAGTCTGAGGTTGCCGTGAGCTAGGCTGACGCCACAGCACTCACTCTAGCCCAGACAACAGAGTGAGACTCTGTCTCAAAAAGAAAAAAAAGAAAGACACCTGCACTCGTATGTTTATCACAGCACAATTTACAACTGCAAAGATAGGCAATCAAGCTAGTTGCCCATCAACTGATGAGTAGATAAAGAAAACATTGTATATGTATACTATGGAATACTACTCAGCCACCAGAAAGAATGAAATAATGTCATTTGCAGCAACCTGGATGAAAGTGGAGGCCATTATCTTAAGTGAAATAACTTACAAACAGAAAGTCAAATACCAATGTTCACACTTATATATGCCAGAGGTAAATAATGAGTACACAGGGACACAGCAAGTGGAATATTAGACATTGGAGTCTCAGAAGGGCATGAGGGTGAAAAGGTGGGAGAGGGCAGTGCAATGGGAAATTACTTAATGGGTACTACATATGCTAATTGGGTGAGGGTTACACAAAAAGTCTAAACTTCACTCCTATGCAATATATCCATGTAACAAATCTATAATGTACCCCACAAATCAATAAAATAAAATAAACCAAATATAGTCTAGAGGCAACTGTATTTTTTTAAATAAATAAAAACTAATACAGCTCTCTCTAAGATGATTATTCAACTGGTGAAGAGAAAGATAAAGAGTAACTTAATACACCAAATATTACTTTGACACTGAAATGGTGATCACATATCTTCTATTTGCAGTGAGAACCAAACAAGAGGAATGGCTGAGCAAGATGATTTCAGGAATGATTTGTTTGTTTGTTTTCACAGTGAATGAAATGTGGAGATGTAAACAGCAAACAATAGGATGCAGTAAAGTATGTGTTATAGACAATGGAGACTTAAGAAAGAAAAGAGATGCAACTTTGGTTTGGCCAGAAAAGACTACCCAAAGTGGAACTTAAGATGGTCATTGATAGATAGGAAGCAGAGGAGAGTGGGAAGGCATTCCAGGGAAACGGGTATACAAATATATTCCTAGAAGTGGGAAGGGATGCTTCAAAAGGATAATGAAAAACTTACTCCTCTAGAATAGAATGTCTATTTTGGGAATGTGTTTAACATAGTTGGGTAAGCAGGAGATATAATTATATAATAAAACATCATGAAGGTTAGGAGAAATATATAAGATCTGTTAAGCCAGGAGTTCGTTATCTTGATAAAAAAGAAAGTGATACTCCAGAGATCAGAAAGAAGATATATATATATATTATATATTAAATATATATCTTAAGATAACTATTTATAATTTTCTGAAGATAATTATATATAAATACATAATTAGAAATAGATATATAAAGAGACTTGAGACAAGAAAGGTAAATTAGAATTTTTTTTTTTTTAGTAATCTAGTTATGAAATAATGAGGGGCGCGACTAAGGTGATATAACTGAAAAAGAGGAGGAAAAAGTAGATAGGTGACAAATACCAAATGAAAAATTTATATAGAATATTACAGAATATTTGGGATAAGACTGTAATGATGGTACTCTGAGTTTTCGTTTTCTGGATCATTCACTGGCATGCTCTCTCTTAAGGTTGAAAAGAAGATATGTACTTGGTTTTGAAGGATATAAAAATCAAATAATAATGCTTCTCAGTTTTTTTTTTAACATAACATTCTATTATGTGGAATCATAATTAGATTTTTTCATTTTATGCTCACAATACCTCAGTGAGTTTGGTGTTGCCATTCTGACTTTAGATATGAAGACACTGAGCCTCCAAAAGGTGAAATGAGTCTGCAAATTTTCAAAGTCACAGGGAGCAGATAGAGGTGTGAAGAGAAATTGTCTCTTTGTTCTTAAAACAGTGTTCTTTTTTCACTATATAGGATTTTTTTTCCGTTGAGGGAATATTCTTATTCATTCCTTTGTTTTCAACTAAAACTTTACTCCTTGACTTTCCAGGTAAACAATCTACTGTATTAAAATGTGTTTATTCTTTTTATAAAAAAATACTTTATAGTGCCATCCTTATTTTTTTATTAGAAAGTAAGTTTAGAAGACAGTCCAGCATGCAAAGAGAAATTTCTCTAGGCCTCATAGCAGCAGAAAAGAATATTCAGAGTCTTTTCAACTTTTCCTCATTTCCAAGTATACCTGAAACACAAAAAGACTGCACAGTAGTATGTCTGCCAACATTTGAATTATTCTATCTTGGTCAATATAAAAAAAATCACTTTGATCTCCATTGAAAAGATATGACAAAGATAGTTAATATCCATATGCTCCTTCCCATTTCTCAGCCTCCCTCACAGGTAGGGCAGGGACGTGGGCAGACATGGCATAAGCCATCTCCACTATTGGCCATAAAAGTCATGTGCAAATCTGCTCCTTCTTCCCCATGGTTGTGACCCTGAAAGGCACACTGGAGGTGGTAGAGGCACAGAGGAAAGCAGACTGGTTATCCCTGACTCAATACTTGGCAGGGAGCTGTTCTGGAGAGCTACTAGGCCCACAAGTAGGTCTTATGTGAGCAAAAACTGAACCATTATCCTTAGCTATTGAGATGTAGGGGTTGGTTTTTTACTGCAATATAATCGGTCTTACTCTAACTAACTCAAATAGTGAATCCACAGTAGATAAGGAGGATATGAAGTAGCAAGACTATTGAAGGCTAGGACAAAAAAGCAGTCAATTTTGACACCAGAGAGAGAATAATAATAGCCACTTTAACATCTTGTTTTTGAAAGGAAAATGTTATTTGAGGATAACTTGCCAAGAAGTTGCTGCAGTCGCAAGATCCAATACTGAGAAAAATAGCTTTTAATTTCAACTCCAGCTAATAAAGTATAATTTTTCTTCTATTATTCAAGCAGACAAATTAAATCACACCCTTACCTCCTGCCTGGGCAGCAGGCACTCGAAAATATTGATATGGCAGAGGCAGCTGACAAAACCGTGGCTTATGGATTTTTGAGTTGGTAAAAATATTTAATCCTATAGACTGGAAAAAAATATTAATTGTTAAAGCATAATAACAATCCAATCTTGAAACAAATTAATTTCTTGAATTTATATTGTACTTTCACTGTTATTTTACACATAGCTCATAGGATCATCATGAAAATTCCACACAATAAAGAGGAGAGCTATTTTATAAATATGAAAGCAGAGTCATACAAGGTCAAGTTCATTCAGCTAGTAAATGGGAGTTCGGATTCAAACCCACTTATG
This sequence comes from Lemur catta, assembly GCF_020740605.2. NCBI lineage: Eukaryota > Metazoa > Chordata > Mammalia > Primates > Lemuridae > Lemur > Lemur catta. Next base: position 91,103,036 of record NC_059133.1, on the reverse strand, counting down.
ATTCCTATTTCTACGTACTCTCTGGTATACTATGATGCCTTTTTAATTGTACTTTTTAGCACCCCCAGAGGCTATTTTAGAATTAGATTTTTTTCCCCTTCTTTTTCTCTACAAACTAATATCTATATCTAGAAATACATATATTAAATAGATAGGTAGATCTCTAAATGGCTTTACTACAGAGAGCAATTTTTTTTGAATTCTTGTCAACTTAAATTGTAGAGTTGCATATTGGAGGTTTTTCTTTACAATCTTAGTAAACTCTGTTTTGTTTATGTTTTGTTGGAAGACATGCCTTTCCCTGAATATCTGTAGACCTGTAAAATTGAGAGAACTCATCCCTTTTGTGATTGGTCCTTTCCTCTTTTCTTTCTCATTTTTCTCTTAACTGTCTCAAATGTTGCATCCAAAACCCACATGCAGATGCCAGTAGTAGTCTGAGTCCTACAGCCCAGCTGTTCCCGTCTTCCTCCTTTTTCAATGTCAGTCACAGACAAATATTAAGACTCCTTGCTCTTTTATCTCAGAGTAGGTGGGAAACTGTGAGACTCTTGAGCACAGTTGTCAGTGGTGGTTGTGATATGGGAGAGGAAGAAAAAAGTCAGAACTAAATGTTTAGAGATTAAACAGCTAGTTAATGAACCTGATGAGTGTTCTTTCTGTCCCTGCACCACCTGACTTGTGACTCTGGAGGCTCCAGAAGAGAAAGATTTAAATGGCTCTCAGCTAAGCTGCAGAAAAATGACGTATGTTTTTCTCAAGGTGTGATGATGAAAATCTTTACTTCTTTTTGATAGGCAAAGTTTAATTTCACAACCTGGATAAACTCCCCTTTTATATTAATAACTCTGCACAGACATAGTTACACCTAAAGAATCCATTTGAAAACATCTTAACATGTCTAACACAAGTTTTCTTTATCTTTTCTTAATGAAAGGCTACTTTCAGTTTTCCTGAAATTTTACTGCCCTGTGAGGGCTAAACTATTGCACTTTATGTGTTCAATCGTGTGTTCGCTCAGTAAGTATTTATTGACTGAGGTGATGGCTGCCAGCAAGGTATTCACCTTTCCATGGGTGTAAGACACACTATGGAAAATATTTTCTTTTGTTTTTCTCACATATTAGAATCTCTGAGTCACTGAGAGGGGAATAAGATGGTGGTTAGCAGCTTTGGGATTCAGTTAAGGTTTTGGGCCTAAACTACTTGCTGTTTAAGGTGCCAAAGAAATTTATGGGTGAATATCTATATGTACACAAAGTTCTGTATGACGCTGAGGTTCCAGTACTTTTCTGTTACGGATCATTTTGTCAGGGGAAGGGAGGATCAGGCCTTAGAGTTTAGAAGCCCATTGGTTCTCCATCTTAGCAGAGACTTAGAAGTCAATTTTGGTTGTGTTTTTAAGAAGAGGAATTACCTTAAAGATACCGTAAACGTCATCATCATCCAGGACTTGCTTTGGCGAGTAAAGGATTCCATTGTGAGTTATGTCTTCTGCTTTGATGCATTTTTCATCGTCTTCATTCACAGGACCTCCATATCCAATGTTAAGGAGAGTCTTTACTGGAAGCTGATCATACACCTGTAAAATGGAGAGAACAAAGAAAAATTATTTCTTTTTTTTTTTAAGAATTTTAAATGTGATAATGTTCAATACAGCATTTAAAAGATTATGGTGTTAAATATTTAACATCCTCATGCTTATATTATAAAAATCAACACAGAGAAGCATGGAGAGATATTAAAGATCATCAATCCTAATCCTATTGCTGGACAAAAGAAGATGCTATAGAGAGAGATGAAATAAATTGTTTAAAATCTCAGAATTCATTTTGGTTGAGTAAAAATAAAACCCCGGTCTCTTGTCTCCCAAACCAGATTCTTATGTCTAAAAGGAAGCAGAAAATGTGGACAGTACAGAGACATGTAATGAAACAATAAAAGCCACTCATAGTCCCATCATCTAGGAAGAAACTCTGTTAATACTTGATTAATTTCCTTTTCCCATTTTCTATGATTAAGGTCTTACCAAATTTTCTTTTGAGTCTAAAAAGAAAGTTTAGCTTGAGAAAAAACTAGTTGCAGGGGCAACAGAAATAAATCAGTTCCAGTTTTGCGCAGTGTGTAAGGTGACCTGCTCAGACATACAGTGTTCAGGCTGTTAAACACACAGGGAGTCCCCTGCAGACCTCCTAATCTGCCTCTGTCTTCTCTCATCTGTGCTCCTGGAATAACCTCTTAACTGTTCCCATGCTTTCATTCTTGCTCCCACACTCTCAGGCAGCGACTACAATCTGCTTAGTAGGTCAGTCTGAATTGTCCACTCTCCTTCTTAAATCTCCTCAGTGATTCACCATTGGGTTTCCGGTCAGCTCCAAACTCTGCATCACGTGAACAGAGCTTGCCACGATCTTCCTAGTTTTCTATTCTACCTGCAGCCTCTACCATCTTCCCCTCCCACCACTACATAGTAGGCCATTCTCTTTTCCTTCTTAGAACACTCCAAACACATTCTGACTTCAGAACCTCTGGGTGTGCTGCTTCCATTCTTTGTAATGCCTGCTCCTGTCCCTACACCACCCTCCAATCTAAGAAGACACCTCTAATTACTATTTCAAAACTTGCTCAACTCTTTTATTCTTGATCTCAACACTGTTTATTCTTTCTATAGTACTTATCAAAATCTGGAATTATTATGTTTGTGTTGCTTATTTGTTCATTTAATATCTCACATGATTATAAGTCTAAATTGGTCAAAGGCCAAATATGAATTGTTCATCATTAGTTATTTAAGACATTTACACATCCTGGTCTCAGCATAGTGTCCATCCTGTAGTCAAGATGCAATAAATATTTATTAAATAAATAAATGGACCATGAAGCCAGTAAACTATAGGGCCTTTTTAAAAGTGCTTTATTGTTAAGAGACATTTTTAAAGACAAGTTTGAAAGAAAACTCTGTGGTCCGCACTTAAAACCAGTGAGCAAGTGCCTGGATTTGAGGTAGAGGTTAAAAATCTGGCATTTCACATAATACCTTGAAATGTGGTGAGTTAGAAAGTGGATTTCAAAGACATTTGGTTCAAATTCCACCTCTAAAATATATTTTTGGCATGCTCTGCCCGCAGTTATTTAATTATATCCTAGTTGTGCTTTCTTCATTCAAAAACTTATGGTAGGAATATCTACCTCAAATAAATATTTTTCATTTATTCACTTATTAAAAATGTGCTGAGAACCTGTTATACATGAGATTCTGTCCTAGGCACAGGGAAGGTAGTGGCCAGCAAGATGGCTCCCTCACTGAGGATATAACACAGAAGACAATGAGATGACATGTGTAAAGTACTCTGTGCAATCTCTGTTGTGGAAACGGTCTTACCGTGTGAGTGCTTCGTGATAGCCAAGGTAGAAATGGGACTCACGGATTGAGGCGAGAGCTCAGCTTCGGGCTTCATGAGCAGCACGCTCTGGTCCACTGCACGGAGAGCACACAGGGAGAGCGGGGTGCCTGTGACCTTCAGGTGCGTGTCTGAGCCCGGCAGGCCCTGGGCTGGGGAGAAACTCAAATTTACCTGTGAAGAGGATAGGATTATAGTGGCGACTTTTATAATTATTACGGTCTCAAATATCTCTTCTACTCCAGGCTAGGACTAGTCTTTTCTGTATTTCCTTTCTCTTTATCCATCTTAGAGCAGGATTATGAGGTGAACAGCCTAGGAACGACCAATTAAACATCTCCAGAACAATCTGGAAATGTGGTTCCAGTTGACTTGGGTTTCCGCCTCCTTATATGACTGGTAAAATATAAATTGATTTTAATTGCATTGAAATAGAATCCTGAATGGGACTGAAAACACACCTACAGGAAGAATAATTACCTTGCTGTAGCTGACCTATCTCTTGTGGTGCTTTTGTGATGAAATGTGTATAGTTTGCACAGTGCTGTGAAAATTCACAGCCCACCCCTGAGACCAGCCAAGTGTCCTCCAGTTGGCAGTCTTAGTCATCTGAAATTCTAAACCAGTGCTGTACTGTTTGCCATGATTGGGCATTTATTGGGTCATCTAAAAATTAAATATCTAATATGCAGCCTGAGGCAATGGGTTCAGAAAATTCAAATAACTGTGAATAAAGAACAAGAACAACAGAATAATGGGAAATTGTGCTGATTTTTTTCCAGAGATTTGGTTATGCTTTGACCAATAAACATTTATTGGTAAGTAAAGCTATTGGTTCCTTCTGTTTAGGCAGACATTTCTTGAGCAGAATCTGAGTGATATTCAAGTTATATTGTAATAACATATACCTGCTTGTGCTCTACTGAATTAATGCAGCAGTTTGGAATCATATATCATGAGACAAACATGAAAAAAATAAATCATTAATTATTTATCATCAAAATGCATTAGTATTCATCTCCCTAATTAAATATATTATGAAAACATTACTTGTGGGAAATTCTATTTTAAACATATTTGTTTTTATTTTTAGAAAATTTAAGTTTATTAAAATATGTTTGTGACTGTCCCAGTCAAATGAACAAGTAGCTTTTGGGGATTATAATCAACTAAAAAAAATATTAACCAAGAGGTGGACGTGTTAGAAAATATAAAATGTTTTACCGGTGTGAAAACTAAAACAAGACTTTAAGGCATATTTTGGAGGAGTCTATACCTGTCTGCATTAATCAATGTTCTCTTCTGCCAATTATGTTTTATGATACCTTTCTCCTTTCCAGAGCGTGAAGAAAATACTGACCCACCAGAAAGAGACCTCCGCTGTTAGGACGAGTGAGGTGTGCTGGAAGCTGTAGCACAACACGCACATCCAAGATTTAATCAACAGCTAACTGCCCCTGATTAACAGTACAGGCATTGAAGCCTAAAGTCGGAGTCTCTTCTCTGTTGATACAAAACACATAGAAGACCCAAACAGAACAGACACTATGCTTTTGGGGACCCTGTCCAGGTTTAATAGCATTCTTTAGCAAGATGGAATTGAAGATTTGTATCAGAATCCACTGTGTATTTTTCTTATTTCATTGTATATTTTAAAAAAGATAATTTATTAATAAATAAAGTTCTCATGGCAGAAATGTTCACTTGCTATAAATACACATTGTTTTAATCTCCACAAAGTCTATGTTAAAGAGTCTTTCTAGGTGTGTTTTTAAAAAGGTATCTGAAGTACGTGGGTCTTATCCGATTGCTAATGTTAGGATTGTGCTGCCAGAGTAGTAAAAATCAGATAAACAGCAACAAATTCTGTTGCAATAAAGCTATTTATACCTCAGTGGGCTTCACATTGCAGCTCTGTATTTCTTATACATAAAAAAGATCCCATTTGAACACATGTTAGATTTCTATGTTATAATCATTATTAGAGTACCCAGGCTTCGTTTCTTGAAACAGAATATATACATACACCCATCTTCTAGTATATTACCAAACTGAATCTCAACTCACGACAACCCACTAGTTTCTGCAGTGGTACTTGGAGGTATGCTGTGCCAGGCTATGACGGGATAAACTTGAGAAGGATCATTTTTAATTGAAAAATTGGATAAGAAAATATGTTGAAATTAAAACTATTAAAGGTTTGGTGTGGAATTGATTTTAAAATTCATATGAATTTTATGATTAAACAAGAGACTTTTGAAAAATTGTGCTGTGGCCACCTGCTTTGGACATCAGCCTCTCAGGATATGGCATCACTCTCTGCCTGTAGAGATACTTTGGAGGAACATTTTAGGAACAATTATGGTAGTCTTTTCATGTAGATAACTCCTTTATTTTTCACATTTCAAAAGGGCAGAAGAATAAAAGGACTAGGATTAAATAAAACAACCCACCTTGTTGGCAAAACACTTTTCAATCTCGAGTTTCTCAGCGTCTGCCACGATTTCTCCGTCAGGTAAGACAGCATAAACCAGCAACTGAGCAGCAGGAGCAATGTCTGGCTCCACCCGAAAGGAGAAGGAAAACACCCCTTTCACTGGCAAATTAGAAAAGTCCAAAATAATAGATTAGGAACAGAATTCTCAATTTAGCAAAAAAGGGATTCTTCTATTAATTATTTACATTTGGAGCACACTGAAGTAAAGTTTTGAGAAATTTAACAGGCGGCTAATGTGAAATGCAAAATGTTACAAATTCATTAATATTTTGAATTCAAGCTAAATTACATGATTAATTAAAAAGTTTTCATCAAGCTTTATAGGATTCAAAAACAGGTTTAAAATAATTGAGTTAGAGGACAAATTAAAAATCAGTTTTCACTTGGAAAATTCTATAGATTTTATGGTACAATGCCTGCTTGATGCTGTGTTGAACAACTTAAATAAATGAAGTAAACAGAAGCTAGAGAAATAGACTGAGAGGAGACTCTTCTTGGGCTAGGCTTTTCTGTAATACTAAGTAGAACAAGTTGAGACTCTTTTCCCTAGGTATCTGTTTTCTCACTTGCAAAATAAAGAAGTTGTACTAATACCTTTCAGTTCTTATTTAGTTCTTCCATCCAGATTTTTAAGAAGGAATGGGATTTGTTATGACTTTTAGGTGCTTAAACAGAAAGACAACACCTAGTATCTCTAGTAGACTGTGAGCATCTTGAGAGTCTGGATCATGTTTTATTAATGCTTTTGCCCAAAACTTTGATTACAGAGATATATCAAAATAGAAAGATATTCTCTTTGGGTATACTTCTGATGGAAAAAACTCTTTTACAGTTTGGTTCTAATAAGTTATAAACAAAGAGATAACCTATCTTTGGTTTATGAATTAATTTAAAAATATTTATTATGTACCCACTGTGTGCCAAGTACCAATATAAGAAATGGTGTTTCAGAGATAAAAGACAAACACATTCCAAATCTTAAAATATATATTCTTGCAAACACCACGTGTACTCGCTATTAAATTGGAACTAACTGATGAGAATTTGAAAAAAAAAGAACAAATTAAACACAAAGTAAGTAGAAGACATAATTGACAAAGATAAGTGGATATCCATGACATAAAAATATAAAAAAAAAAGAGAAAAATCAATTAAGCCAAAACTAGTTGTTTGAGAAGATTAACATGATTGATAAGCTTCTGGCCAGGCTGATCAAGAAAAGACACGAATTGATAATATGAGTATCTTGAATGGAAGAGATGCTAACACTATACATAGTACATACATATTAATATTTAAAAACCCATAAAATAATATTATGGACTACTAAATAATAAATTAGATAATTTAAAGAAAATGAATTTGTGGTTTAAAATCTTCTCATGAAGAAAATTCTGTGTCCAGATGACTTCACTGGTAAATTCTACAAAATATTTAAGAAAAATAAACACCATGTCTCAATTAATTCTTCCAGAAAATCAAAGAGGAAGACATACTTCCCAGTTGATTCTATTAGTGCTGTGTTAATACCAAAACCAGACAAAAAAGAAAACTATAGACCATTACTCTTCTTGAACATAAATATAAAAAGTTTTAACAAAATTTTAATAAATTGAGTCAAATGATATATTTAAAGGATAATACATCATGGCCAAGTTTTTTTCATTCTAGGAATTCAATGTTAGCTCAATATTAAAAAATTAGTCAATATAATTTACCACATTAACAAACTAAAATAAAACTATCATCTTAATAGATATAAAATAAAGGTGTTACAAAGAATAAGATAAAGAAATGCAGGAGAAAAATAACCCTGAAGAAGCCATGGGTAGAAATTTATTTTAGAAATGAAACAAGAAGTTCATTGTATTATTAGTCAATTATGACTAATATTGATATTCAAAGGCAACGCTTATAATTTGAAACTGATAGAACATTTTGTAGTAAATAAAACTATGTTGAAGACAGATTTTGCTGGTGTGCTGTGAAATAAAACTGCCAGTGTGATTTAAATATATATATTGCAGAAAATAAGAAAATGCATTTTAAAAACTTTGTCATTTCACCTTCTATGGAAAACAAAAGCAGTGAGAGAGAGAGTTCAAATTAATAAAAACGGCTTTGTTAATTGTGAGGCATTTACAAACTCAAAAATCACATCAGAATGCCATGGGAACTAGCAGGTATGCAAGTGTCTCAGATCTAAAATAACAGGAGCCAATTACCCAAGAGATAGATGACTTCAGAGAAATATGCTTGGATAAGTTTATTAATGAAGGAAGGAAATGAGTAATTAACTACATATATGTACACACATGTACATTTTTGGATACACTGGAATTTTTTGGATTTGTATGTAAGGAATTAATCATCTTGTATATTCCCCATTTTCCTTTGTTCTGGTGCTCCTATAACATCATGAAATTAAGAATATAAAAATTAATTTGAAATGCTGGACTTGTCTTTAAATTATTTTTAGTTTTATGTTTGCCTAAAATCTATACTTGAAGTACTTCTTTAGCTATGGGGATTTGTAGATGCACATCTATGAACTTGGACATCCTTTCATCAGAATAGCATTAATATATCCCAATGGATATTCTACACTGCACTACTCCTTGAGAAGAAAATGTATATTCATACACTATTGTGAATGGATAAAGGAAGACAGGAAGAAGATTAGTATGTAGAAAAGAGATAATTTTACTCTTACCATTAGATAGATAGATATAGATAGATGATTGATAGATTGATCAATAGATATTTAAGTATATCCTTTAAGCATATAGCTAAATATTTAAATTTTATAGGCAAGTTCTTGCCAACCTTTTTTTTCAAGAAACACATAGAAAATGATAATTTGTAAAATACATGTGGCAAACATGACGGAGTTTGAGAACTTTTTTTATTTTACTTGTATTGTAAAATTTTGGTAAGAAAAATAAAATGCAACGTATTAGTAAAGGTATTAGCTGTTATTTTAAAATAAAACTTCTAAATATTTAAAGAGAAAAAATAAATTATAGAAATATAGAAAATTGGTACAAGAGACTTGTAAACTAATACAAATTTTGGTACCTGAAAGTGGGGTGCTACTGTAACAAATACCTAAAAATGTGGAAGTGGTCTGGAATTGGGCAATGGGAAGACTCTGGAAGAATTTTGAGGAGCAGGGAGAGAAAAAGTCTAGATTACTTTTAACAGCCTTAGTAGAAATATGGATGCTAAAAATGTTACTAGAGAGGACTCAAAATAAAGTGAGAAGCATGATAGAGAAGACACATACCATGGTAGAGAATACCTAAATTGTTATGAACTGACTGTTAGTAAAAATATGGAAATTAGAAGTACTTCCAGGAGGGCTCTGGAGGAAACTGAAGGAAAGCAAATTCTTATTATACAGAGGCAAAAAGTTTAGCTGAATTGTGTCCTGCTGTTTTGTGTGGAAAACAAATTTTGTGAACAACAGACTCAGATAGCTAGCCAGAAACTTTTAAAGAAAAGTGTTAAAGGTTCAGCCTAGTCTCTTCCTGCTGCTTATAATAAAATTGGAAAGGAAAGAGATGAATTGAAGGAAGAGTAAACCATAGATAAATTGGAAAATGTTCATTAAGGAGAAACCAGGACTTGATAATTTTGAAAATTTTCAGTTTACCCAGATTGCAAAAAATGGTAAGATTAAGACATTCATGGTCAGGATATTATGCTCTAGAAAAAATCCATGATGGGACTGGACAACCTTTTGATAAAGGTTTAATTTGCAACAAAATTATAATGCCAGTGTATTCTGTCACAAAAAAGGCACTTTGAAGAGATTAAATGCATGACTTATAGATCCCCTCATTCATCTCAGCAAAAGCTAAAATGGGAGACAGAATTGTCCAGGAAAGGTATGTGTAGAAGCTTTTTGTTTAATGGAATGAATCCCTGTGACACATAGGAGACCTACGTTGTTCTTGAAAAATTTATACTAACAGAAACACTGTCAGCTTGGACAAAAAGGGACAGAAAGAATATAAACTGAAAGAAAAGAATGTCAGACCCCTCAAATTATACAGGCAGAAAACAAGCTCTGATAAAACTTTTCAGTTGCAAACATCCTCTACAAAAAAGGAAGGATGATTCCAACAGTGGAGTCTTGAGCCCAAAGGGCAGAGACATAAACTAAAGAAGATTATTCCCAGGTGCTAAAACCTAAAGTTATTTGTCCAACCAGATTTCAATACTTCTAAGGACTGATGACTTTTTTTCCTTAGGATAGATTACATCCTGGGCTTCATTAACACATAATTTAGACGACTGAGATAACAAGATTTGGGACTTTTGAGCTGATGAGATTTACATGAGCTTTTGGACTTGAGTTAATGCTATAATGGGTTGAGGCTTTCGGAGATGTTGTGTAGTGTGAGTATATTTTGCATGCGTGATAAATGTTAGCCTTTGGGGCCAAAAGGAAGATCATGGAAACAGAATAATAGCCCTATAACAATATCCAATTTCTGAAATTTGTGCATATGTTACTTTATATAGCAAAAAGGACTTTACAGGGTGATTAAATTAATAATCTTGAGACGTGAGTATTATCCAGGATTATCCAGATAGGATCAATGTAATCACAGGGTTTTTCTAAGAGGAAGATAGGAGGGTGGGAGAAAGATTTGAAGATGGTGTGCAGCTGAATTTGAAGACAGAGAAAAGAAACACAAACCAAGGAATGCAGAAGGCCTCTAGAAGCTGGAAAAAGCAAGAAAACAGAGTCTTCCCTAGAACTCCAGAAGCAATACAGTTCTGATGACATCTTGATTTTAGCCCTGTAAGACTTCTGACCTACAGAACCATAAGATAATAAATTTGTGTTGTTTTAAGCCAGTAAATTTGTGATAATCTGTTACAGTAGCAATAGAAAACAAATATACAAACATACAAATTATAATTTTTTTGGTTATTTTCTGCATTTTTCAGACATAACTTTAAAAGACATTTAATTATAAAATGAATATATTTTTTATTTTAGGAATAAAATTTAAAATATAGAAGTGCTGTGATAAGAAGAAAAAAATTTAAATGGGCTAAAGTGAGCCAAGTATGCCCTCCTGTTACATCAGCTGCCTCAACTTTGGATGACAGAAGATTGGTGACCATTTCCTCTAATGAGACCATAGCTCCAATGTGCTAAGTTGTTCAGAATTTGGTAAGATGAGAAAGAGAACGAAAAAAAGGGAAATCGTGAAAATACTTACTATTTCCTTCTTCAATGGACAACACATGGATTCCTGATTGGGAGATACTTCCTCTTGCTTTGATCTGAAAACAGAGGAAAATACATTCATTATTATTATTTTTTTATATTAACTTTAAAACATTAATAATACATAAACATTCATAATCTTATTAACTCCAACCCAGAAGTTATTTTTGATCACTAAATTTCCCTTTCAATATTTTCATGTGTGTGTTTACATACTTTAAATAACAAATATATTTTATAATGATTTACTATTTTACTATTTATTATTTCTATGGAATATTAATATTTTAAATTTACATATTGTTTCAACAAATAATTTGAAGCATCTACTATATGCAAAGCAATATATATTGAAGGCAGATATAAATTATACATAAATATTCTCTATTGCTACTTTTATTTAAAAAAAACTAAATGTATTGAGCATTCTCTCTGTGCCAGTCATTGAGCTAAATAATTTAATTTTAATTTAATTGTTTAATTTGTACTATAATTTTATGAGGTATGTATTAATGTTATCTCTAGGATTCAGGTGACATGACTGACATTTCTCCTTATAGATGAAATTAGATAAATTATGGAAGGTGACATAATGAGGAAGCAATAAAGCTGAAATTCTAATCTATTGTTACTAATAATTTTCCCTTTTTTATAAAATTAAGAAAATGTTGTTTACAGTTAATGCTCCCATACGGGGATTCCTACATTTCACTTTTTCTTTTTAAAATGATTTATTTGAGTCACTACCAGCTTTGGGCATTTTTAATTTTGGGACATACATAGGTATACGGGCCTCAAGAGTATCACACCAATTTCCACTGTACTGGTTAATGTACCTTTTGCCTGCAATTACACCAGTCATGAGCTTTGTAAATTAGTTAGAATCAAATATTTTCCCAAAAGATTATCTATAACTTTTATTTCCTTTTAAGTAAGTTCTTGGTTCTTATCCTTTGCTTATTTACCTACTGAGTTCTAAGAAAAACATTCTCTTTGACTAACAAAGCTTTTGTCCTGGGTGCTTTCCTCTCCCACTCAGTAAGTTGCCCATTGGAACTCAGCAAGAAGAAAACCTAAACGTTTCAGGGGTGACCAGAGCATAAATGAGAAATTAAAATATTAATATTTGTTAGGGAGTAACTTCTCTTCAAGCATAAAAAAACAACAGTATTAATTTTGATAACTTATAAAAGGTACTACTTCAGAAATCAGCAATTTTGGAGTCTACACAATCAGAAAGAGCCACAGTGGTTCTTACTCTTACCAAATAATAGAAGGTTAACTCTTTTTCATCCTTCAGAATCTGTTCATTCAGGATGTAGTGTGCCCAGATCTCCTGGGTTTGCCCGCAGGTCAAAGTATCCGCAACAGGTTCAAGGTTAACATAACTCTTGCTCGGGGAGAAAATATGCTTTGCAGTGTGGCGTGCTTCTATATGAAATTCATCAAGCCACAAGGTATCAAAACAGTTGTTATTATGTTTGTAAGTCACCTAATGGAAGGATAAATAGGTTATTTGTTTATATACATAATAACATAATGAAACCATGCTAAGAAGGCTAATTTCTTAAATAAAGCATAATCCACAAACAGCTTCCCCTTAATATCATAGGCTGTGCCAATTTAGTAGACATTATTCATTCTCTATCAAGGTCCATTACTTTTTCATAGCTTTATGGCTATAAATTGCATATGAACATTTGAATATTCACAACACCACAAAACAAAAATAGTAGTATTTCAAAGAAACCAAGCAAAATCTAACTTGTATTAGAATTATAAAAATTTCAAAATTTTCAAGGGAATACCAAGATGATCTATTTAATGTTTCCTGAAACTAAGCCATTTTGTCAACAGAGTCTATCTAAAAGTTTTCTGATGAAGAATTTTCTGTTTTTTATAATTTGGGTCTCCATATTGCCTGATTTATATTTCATTCTTTATCATCTTTTTGTTTCTCCTTAGAGTTCACATGCTTCTCATATATCCTTAAGGTCATTGGCCCCAGTGATCTCTGTTTTTTCAGTCCCGGCGGCCCCTGTCCACTTACCGTGACTGTGATGAGGGAGGATGTGAAATTGCTGGTGTCAATCAAAATGTCTGCCAAACCACGCTCATCAGTAGTAAAGTTGGACTGATACGTGGCTCCCACATCAACAACTATAGCTTTATTGGGGATTGGTTGATCTTTCTCATCGACTAGAAGCACCTAGAAACATAAAAGTCATAGCTAGTTTAAAGTTTCACGTGGAGTAGCACCTTCTACTCTTTTGTGGTCACCTCTTTACCTCGGGGTCATTTTCTGAAGAGCTTAGAATCTGAAAACAAGACTTGTTTTCTGAGCTCTACTTTATGATTTTTGTTAATATTTTTAAAAATGATTTTGAAAGCTGAACAGTAGTTTATTCTCTATTATTACTTTTAATTGACAAATCATAATTGTATACATTTCTGGGGTATAATATGATATTTTGATAAGTGTTAACAAAGTGGAGTTGATTAAATATAGCTAATTAACGTATCTATCACCTCAATCGCATACCATTTTTTTGTGGTGAGACATTTGAAATTTATACCTGAAAGTTATTTTGAAATATACAATACATTACTATTAGCTATAGTCACCCTGCCGTGCAATAGATTTCAACATCTTTTTAATATTTCTATTTGGATATTCATGGGCACTCAAACCTAGGATATTCAAATGTGGGATCATGTTACCTTCCCAAATTTTCTACAGCTCCAGTGTTCTCTATTTTAGTATATTGTCCTTGTGTCTATCCAGTAGTGATGCAGAAACACTGAGGGTTATTTTTTTTTTGAGTAATTTTCTCTCTTTCACTGCCTATCTTTAACTCATTGCCAAGTGTTGTCACCACACCACACCCTCATCAAATATAGTTTAATTCCATCTATTTTACTCCAAAACTGCTGCTACCATTCTAGTTAAAACTACAATATTTTTTTTTCCATTTAGTTTGCAATAGCTTTCTATTTAATCTTCTGCAGTCCGATCCCTCACTGGTTCATGCTTGGTCCAAACCATTCTCTGTACAGCCTGAGCTAATCTGATCATGTCATTCTGCTTAAAACCTGCCCTCACTTCTCAATCCAAAATTCTTACTGTGTCCTAAAAGACCCTTAAGAACTGTTCCAGCCTACCTGCAACTATTCAGTCAGTTCAGTTACACGTTCTATCTTAGCTGCTGTCACACTGACTACCTTTTATTTCTTTGGCCTTGAAAAGCTGTTTCACACTTAGGGCCTTGGTTGGTCATTCTTCCTTTTATCTTAAATTTCCATTCTTCCTTTTATCTTAAATTTGTGGTCAAGTCATACTCATCCTTCAAATTGTCGGTTTTCTCATGATCTTCTCTCTACCTGAAATACCTTGGCAAACTATATTTATTAATTTCTTGCTAATTTGGTATAAACTATTGCAGTAAATGAAGAATATATAAAATTCAAATATAAAATTCAAAATATAAAATGAAAAAATTGCGCATACACTGTCAATTCAAAGATTAGTTATTACAAAATAACATTAAAAATGCCTAGAAACCTTACATCTCTTATATGAAAGAAAATTGGTTGTCTAATAAGCTGAATTATCAGTTCTAAAATTTACCAATATTGATATTGATATTGAGTTTTGAAGCAGAAACTTTTAAAAACTATCAGTAATAAAAACATTCAACTGTTTAGATGACACGCATCTCTTTATTTATTCTATAAAAAATATATTATAAAATTATTGTATATAAAAGGTAATCAAAAAGTATGCAGCCAAACCACACAGGAAAATGTATTATAGAGGTGTGTTAGGAAGTTAATTAATAAAAGTATGCTTTGTTTTCCTGGATTTTGTGATTATATTTGCTTTTTAAATTAGTAACTTACTATAATTTCTTTTCTTATTAAAATATTATTTTCATAATAAATTTTGATTTTGTCACTTTAAAATTAATTTTCTTAAAAGTAAGACTTTTACCCCAAATTATGATTATGTTGAAAGAATATCTCACCTGCCCCAAAAAAGGGAGGCCTCGTCTGTAATGTGAATCCACTTTAGTAAATTTCAGTTTGCTTAAGGTATTTGTTATTTCACATGATCCATGCCCGGTTAATTCCAACCCTGAAAAAGAAGTGAAATCAAACAATTCTATGTATTCAAAACTCACCTCCTACCTCCAACCTAACCTCACTCCATCATAACAAAATACCATCTTTTCTTATTCTTTCCAGAATTTCGCACACTTAGAAGACAGAAGCTGTTTGACAAGCAATTTGACATTAGCTTCACCTCATATAAAACCTTATTTGTATCCATAATCCCTAATTCCTCTGGTTTTGCAAGTTTCCTATTTTTCCACCTATGTTCTTGATTCAGTTCTCATCTCCTCCTCTGTGATCTTCTCCATCTTTGTTTTTGTTGTCCTGCTCTTTCTGCATACAATTAGATTCTTTCTGCATGCAGTTAGATTCTTCACATTCACACTGGCCTAAAACGATGCTTAAATTTCTTCCACAACCACTTCCCCAGAATAATCTTTCTTTTCACTGCATGGCCTATCCACAGTCTAGCCAACACCTGGCACTTTTCCATTTCAGTGAAGTGTAGTCTGTATCTTGTTCTCATCATCTAAAACACCACACTACCAAAGTCTAGAAGATCCCTTACTTGCTGCCTATATTGTATTCTCATCTCAGACTTCATCGTACTGAACTCACAGTAAAGTACCACTGAAACTCTTCTTTCCAGTGACTTCTAAAAAGTTGTACTCTTTTATTTTGCCCTATCCCCATGACTTCTAATTTTATTATGCTGACTTACTTTCTACTGTTTATGTCCTAAATGTAGTTGTTTCCATGCTCGGACCCTTCTTTGTCCTGTCTCTATCTTAAATTTAGCAATGCTAAATGAGCTCACCTTCAGAGGAATTGCATTCACTCATTTTTTAATTTTATTTTTTAAATTTTTTAAAATTTAATTTTTTTTTTAAATTTCAGGATATTATGGGGATACAAACATTTTGGTTACATGTTATGACTTTGCTTTACCCATGTATTCACTCTTGAGAGAGCATAGGCACAATGGAAATGGCTTTAGATTTTTATCTCTAGTCCTGCTTTTGCTCTGGCTCTCTTTAAAATTATCAGCTGAATAAATTCACTTTCATTTTGATATTCCAAATTATAATTATCTTTGACACATCTCATCACAATTGTTCTTTTTCATCCAATCCTGGAAATGGTATTTCCATTTTCCAGGCCCCAAATCTGGAATCTTTGAGGTCATCTTTGAATAATCTTCTGATGTATCACATAGTAGCACATTTTTCATCTAGTCTATCCTCTTCAGGTCAGGTCGGCTAGAACTACCTTTTTGCGGGGGAGTTAAAGAACATTTACTGTGCTACGTTTCCATGTCTTCATCCTTATTTTTTAAAATATTTAACTGACAAAGATTCTATACATTTGAGGTGTACATTTCATGCTGATTTGATATATGTTGTGTAATGATTACCACAGCCCAGTTAATGAACACATCCATCACCACCCATGCTTTACATTAGATCCCCAGAACTTATTTATCTTATACTGAAAGTTAGTATGCTCTGATCAACATCTGTCTATTTCGCCTGAGTCCCTGGCAACCACTATTGTACTCTCTGTTTTTATGAGTTTAACTATTTTAGATTTCACATATACGTGAGATCATGCAGTATTTGTATTTCTGTGTCTGACTTATTTCACTTGGCATAACGTCCTCCTGGTTCATCTATGTTGTCACAAATGACAGGATTTTTTAATGGCCGAATAATGTTCCATTGTGTGTATATAAATATAGATATAGATATCTTTTTTGGTGAGAAGTCTGTTAAGGTCTTTGGCTAATTTTTAAAAATTGACAATGAATTATATATATTTATTTCCTTCTTTCAATGGCTGAAAAATATTCTAGTGTGTATGTGTGGTGTGCGAGGTGGGGGGGCACCCCTCCCCTCTATCAATTAGTTGCTAGTGGCAGCCTCCCTTCCCCAAGTCATGACAATCGGAAATGTCTCTAGGCATTTTCAAATGTCCTGCCTTTGTTTGAAAACCACTGCTTTAGACTATAGAACTCTTTTCTTCATAGAACAACTCACAGGACTAACGTCTTGGGAACTCACATCTGGACATACTGATTTCGTTCATTTGTCCTCATCTTATAGGTGAGGAAATTAAAGCCCAGGGAGGTGAGGTGACCTACCTTAGTCATGTAATTTGTGTAATGCATGTAAGAGGCATATTGTCCGAGTAAACCCTTGCCCTTTGGACTTCAACCCTATCCTAGCTTTTTTGGCGACACTGACGATGTAGGCCGAGGGTAGGACCTGGAGACAGCCCTCAGTCAGCTCCGGGAAGCCCTTTCTTTGTCACTGGTGCTTTTCAAAGGTTAGAATTATCTTTTTAAAATGTTAATTCATTTAGGCCATTCTCCTCAAATATATCTGAAGGTATCCAATGCTTTTCAGAATAAAGTCCAAACTCTTTAGTGAATGATTTACTTTCTTCTACACCTTACCACCAGCCTACAGTTTCAGATTCTTCTGAAATTGAACATGTTTTTTAATGCTTATCATGTTCTCCCTGTCCATCTCTAATCTTTAAAAATGTTACCCATCCAGTATAAATCAGTTGAAATGCTACTGTATCTGTAAGGTTTTCTTCTGGCTCTATATTAGAATTAACTACCTCACTTCATACTCATTTGGCCCTCAGCTTTTATGATTCTTAGAGAAATTTTATTATGGTTATGCACACACACACACACACACTCTTCATTTCTATGTTTAGATGTTTAATTCCTTGAGGGCAGAGACCATATTATTTTCCTAATCCCCAGAAACTATAAAGTGTTTTCCAGTGTTTTACATGGAATAGAAGTTTGATAAATGTATATTTAATACATATTTTAAAGTGATACAAACCTGTTCCCTCCTCTCTGAACTTGGCTTCCACTTGTATTGTCATGTCATACCCTCTTTGTCTCAGCTGAAATACTTTAGTCTTTATGAGTTGTGTGAAACATCCTTTATCATCTGCCTGAAGAGAAAGGAAGAGAATTCCTGGGTCCTCTGATTTGCTATCAAAAAAGTTATCAATCTATGAAAATTTTTTATTGGGCATAAAAATAAATTTTAGAAATGTTCCAACCTCCTTTCTAGTGCTTATCTTTTCTCAAGCACAGAAATGGCATAAAGTTTCTTCATTAATGATTGAGTTGTTCATTGCTGAGCTTTGCCTTCTCCATTCTCTTCTGAAAACTGATCCCATTTTTGCCATATTAAACTTCCTGGAGTTTTCAAATGTGCCATGATATTTTGTAATTCTATCCCTTTGCATATGTCCCTCAAATGATAACTTTTTCCCATTCTTACCTTGGCCAACAGTTACTGCTCCTCAAAACTTAACTCAGACATAATGTCCTAAAAGAAGCCTTCTTAACCATCACTACCTAAATATCAACTAAAGATTGTATGTTCTTAACTGCATGTTCCTGATGTCTAGGACATTAATAGGAACATATACTTTCATTGAATAGATGAATTCTTATAGTAATCTCAGATTTCCATAAATGTTGGGTTGCATGTTTTAATAAAGTTTTGTTATAATTTTAAACTTATTTACGTGAAAATATGTATTGAATAATAAAATGTAATCATATTTAATTTATTTACACATGATGTCATGACTTGATTAAAAGTAAAAATTAATCCTAGTCTCCCTGATTTATTAAAGATTTCGGCAGTTAGATCCTTCTCATGTTTATCTTGTTTGTAAACATTTACCTTGATGTTTATTATCATATTCATCACTCTGGCCTCTCATTTATTTGCTTTCTGCAGCTTTGATAACTTTGTCATATCCTTACAGTGCCTGCTCACACTGCCACACCCTGGATTTTACACCCTCCTCCTTTGAAATCAATAGTTTTGCATTGAATTTGTAGACACAACATATTCTACTTTCAGCTGTTTCCCTTAATTAGTTTTATTATACCTCTTCTTTGATATAACTGGGGCCTCTGATCAATTATCCTACTAAGTCTTCTTCTCTTCAACCCAATGCTGGTTTAACACTCCTCTGTTGGCAGTTTAGATTCCATGGCATGTCATTTGATTCTCCCTCTAGCCAAATTCTTAATACTTGCCACATTCCTTTGTCATCTGTTTGATTAAAGGCAACTTTGGATATTTCCATGTGCTTTTATGCCTTTATATATGGCATGTTGATTGTTTTTGATAAGAAATTACAAAACTGACCAAATGAATACCAATATACACCCATGAGCCCAGCCCTCAAGGGGCCCCCTAACGCTGCTAGGCAATCTTACAACTTTTCCCTTACTCCACAATTTTGCTTGATGACTATTTCAAACACTATTCTCTCTTGTATTGTATTCACTATTGTAATCCATGAGAAAACAAGATCTGATGTTAGTGGTTTGGGGAGTGTTTCCACGTACCTGTTGACTAAATTCTTCCCAGATATGTTTTGAATGTATGTTATGGCAGGTGGGATGGTATTGAGAATATTTCCTGCCCACATTAATTGTCACCAGCCCAGGGACAGGCTTTCCATATGTGTATCTATGAGAACAAAAAGATATTTAATATAAATGACGCAGAGGTTTCTTCACCTGATTTGACCCATTCATACATCCACCTTAATCGTCTAAAGCAATTTTATTATCTTTCATAGCATTTGCATTTTAGAAGCACTTATTCTGAGAGATTGTTCCTCAATTATAACTCTAAGAAAAAGTGTTTAATGAATGTTTTTGAAACACCTACAAATGGAAAATTACTAATTAAGTCTTTCTCAGATCTTTCCTCCCTCTCAGTTGAGGTTTTACTACAAGACTGTCCTACTTCCCTCTCTGCTGTCAGATTATCTATGCTATGCTTCCAGCTTTGACAACACTTCCTAAGTCATTTTAGGGCAAAAAAATTAAGGATATGTGAAACTCGTATTTCTAAGTTCTTCCTAATTTATAAGTATTTTAAGAGGATAAATGAGAAGTTAGGTGGGGGAAGTAATAGCTATAAAACAAAAATGTTATATATAAATAGGATCATAATGACTCAATTTGATTCTGCCAAATATGATGGAAGGATATGATACAAAGCCAAAATTAGTTTATTGTTTCTTAAAGTGTGCTTTATGGACCACTTGCATTGAAATTACCTGGGATACATATTGAGTTACAGATTCCTGAGTTTTTTCTCAGATTTATGATAACCTCTGGAGGTGGGGCCAGATAATCTACATTTTACTAAGCATCCTCCACAGATTGAGATGGACACTGAAGTTTGAAACCTATTGCCTTAGCTCAAACTGCGAGGTCGATAAGATTTAGCCTCAGTGCCCCAAGCTTCCCGTTTATAGGTTTTCCCCCCAGATTCCTATAAATGCTGAGAAATAAATAAACCATTTACTAAATTTCAATTACTTTTGGAATTTTATCTTTCAATCTGAATCAAAAGGCTTTCCCTCTGATGGAAAAATTTAAAGCATCAAGGTTGGTGAGAAGGATGCATATATGTTTCTCATGCTGCTTTCAAAAGCAAGAGGAAACATTTCTCTCTTCTGTGCGTGTGGAAAATGCTCTAATGCATGAAAAGGCACCCAGGGAAGAAATACGTATAATATATGTATGTTTCATTCTATCATATATACCCAGGATTTAAGGCAGAACATGTGTTTAGCTTCTTTCCAACTATTTTCCATAGCTTAAGAAATTTGGATCAACAAAGAGAATGACGATAACAGGGCACAGGATAACAGGGATGACATGAGAATGAGCTCTGTAGCTGGATGGCCTGAGTTCAGTCTAGCACAGGACCTGGGATACACAAATGCTTCATAAAGTCAGATGTTGTTACATTGCAGAAGTAATATAGCATAGTGGTGAATAGTTTAGGGTCTGGAGCCAGACTGCTGGATTTAAATTCCACTTAGCCACTTAGCTATTTCCTATCTGCAGTAATTTGAGCAAGGGTTTTTTTGTTTTGTTTTGTTTTGTTTTTTTACCTTCTATAGGTTATAGTTTCCTCATTGTAAATTGAGGATAAAAATTATCTACATCTCACAGGGTTAGCATAAGAAAAAAAGTTAATAAGTTAATTATACAAGGCACTTAGAACATTGCGTGAAACATTTTAAATGTCCAGTAAATAATTTTATTATTAGCAGAATTGTCATCTGCGACAGTCCCTGCTTCCTAGTGAGAGCTTAGGACAGAGTTATTCTTCTCCTAATTGAAATACATTGAAGTTCAGTAACTGTTATGTACAATACATTCTCTCAAAGTAGAGAAATAGAAATGAAATGAAATTTAAAAAAATGCAACTCACAAGCCACAGACAGATACCACAAAGTCTTCATCCAGAAAACTAATAATCTTGGGCATTTTCACTTGGACCTCAAATTTGGGGATAACTGTTTTCAACAGAAGAGAAAAAGAGGTGAGAGTGGACATGAGATCCTGTAACTATTAGTAATAGATTCTACCCAGAACCTTATAACATAGGGTCAAATTAAATGACTGCAACTGTAATAGGAACAATGTGGACAAGGAGATGTCATTTGTCACCATGGGTGGTTTGTACTATGCTAACTGGTTAAGCTGGTGCTACATTTCCTAGTCTCTCTTTCTCTACATTTGTGCAATATTTCAAAGGTGAAAGGAAAGCAGCACCGTTAGTCTCTGAGATCATCACAGTTACATGTCAGAGGGGCCAACTGGTTCCAATTTGTCCTTATTCTTTCTTCCCTGTGTCCAGCTCTTCTTCCCAAATTCTAGCTCTGCTGACTGATGGAGACTCCAGGTCCACCCCCAGACCTTGGCTAAGGGCCTACTGAAGCGGTAGCCATGCAGAGTGCAGAGATCACAGCCTTCGTGGGTTCTTTCATCTGCTCCCCTGCACGGTGCACTCGGGCAGCTGAAGGTGCCTGACTTCGAGATCTCTTGCAAGCTCTGCTTTATCTATTCCCACTGATGCTTCATAACTGGTTAGCCATCTTCCCTGATGTGCCAACTCCTGAGGGATACTTACTTTTCTAGCTTCCCTCACAGTTCTGTAAGGTGTTATTCCTATAATATATGCCTATTCTGTGATTCTTATGGGACAGCTCTGGTAAGTCTTAGGAATCCTGTTTTCTTATAGGACTCCTCAGTCATGACATAAAATGTTTAATTTACATTAAAAATACACATAACCGATAATTAGTAAGATGGATTCAATGCCTTACTTAGTAATTAGCTATGGTTGAATACTAAATCAATTATGTTATAGTTTAGTTGATTACTAAATTACTATGACTTAGGAATCATAGGCGATTAGAGTAATGTAGGTGTAGATTATAGACAGCCATGGGGTAATCCAGGAAACAGCTTCAGTTATAACATACAGAAACAGATACATAGTGTGGGTAGATGATATAAGTATTGGTTAGCAATTTGTGTTCGAACAGGGTCACACGGGCCTATTCAAATCTCTTGCCTCTTATTGGCTCTGCAATTTTGTAAATTGCTAACTAGTATTGATATGCTTATTTGCAAAATGGGGATAGTAATAGTATCTGCCTCAGACGACTGCTGTGAGGATTAAATGAAGCAGTGCATGAAAAGTGCTTAGCAAACATCCAGGTGAATAAAAAAGGCTTGCCGTTTTTTAGCTATTGTACGCTAGACCATTGCTTGCTACCTATATGTAAAATTTATCCAATCTTAAATACTTGGATATCATAAATGACTTACACGTGCAGAATTCTTACCATATTCATTCACATCAAAGGAGTGCTCTATTCGTCTTCCTGACTCCTTCTGCAGCACGATCTTGTAGGAACCCTGAATGGGCTCCATGGATAGGGGGAAAGAGAGCTGGGTGAGTCCCCCTTGCAATTGGACACTTTGCCATTGGAAAATTTGGTTCCTCTTGGGGTTCTGTAGGTAAAAATATTATGAGTTCATAGAAACAACTGAAATGTGTACTTTTGAGTTAGGGGGCAACTTTTCAGGTAAGAATGATATTGGGAGATGTATCACAGATGGTTGGCAAATTGACACCAAAGTTATTAGCAAAATTTTCTAGGAATTCCAGGTGGAGAATAAGGCAATAAATTGGCCAGCTATGAGATATTACAGATGACATTTCATACTGTTGCCTCTTTTTAATACTATATGTATCAATTTTAGCCAGAAATATTGAAAAGTTTGGTAAATTGCATTATCCCAAAGAATTTTGTTGCTTCATCCCGAAGAATTTTGTTTCTTCATTTACATCTTATCCACTTGTCAAAGAGTTTAAGGTAAATAGTAAAAATAGTATTTGTTTAGTTTTGGTGAAGTGGGGAGGGGAAAAGGGAGAAAGGCAACTTAATTTAACCTATAGTGAGTCCTCTTTCCTATTGAGTAGGGTATACTACTTACCTCAATATAAACAACCAGGAACTGAAAAGAAAGAAAGAAACAGCATGAGCATCTGACAGAATTTAGAAACGGAAAACCGGGACCCCAGCACTGATAGAGTATGTTGACCAGAGTAAGAGTCTCTATGTTTCTCATCTGAACAAGAAAATGTCTCCTGTTTGGTTCATAGCACTTTATATGTTTATTTTGAGACTTACGTCTCTTAAGAAGTCATGACTTTCCTTTTGTGAGATAACATACAATTGAGGAAACCTATTTAGATAAAAGGTCTAATTAATAAGTTTATTATTATTTTGTGGATATTTGTTTTGCAGATGATATTTAAGAGAGAAATCAAATTCACTTCTTTTTTTCTATTCAACAAAAATAACTGGAATCTTTAAGAGGACAACTTCAACTGCATACTTTAACAATACAGTTAATGAACTACCTTGACCCTGACCCCTGTTATTCTTCTAGCAGTTGTACTCTTATGAGGTCCATCTGTGGTAGATTTAAGTATCTCTTATATTGGTCTCAGGTTTTCCAAAAGAATAGGCCTTAAATTTTTGTCTGTTTTCCCCAACCTCATCCAATTTTAGGAGACTCACTGTTTCATCCGAAGGGCGAAAATTGATATCCACAGAGACAATGCGGAATCTCACTGAAACACAGAGATTTTCCCATGAAATCCCCAACAGGGACTCAGGTCAGTAACAGCATGCCAGGATTTCTATGACTGCAGAATAAAGGAATAAGGAAAATCCTCCCTCCTCCCAAGCTTTCCTTGCTATTTTGTTCCTTTTACCTGTTTGTCCTGGCTTGTAGATGGGTTTGTCTGTCTGGACAAAGACTGTGTTCTCTACTTTGGTTATGTGCATTTGTTTCCTCTTAATGAAATGCTGAGTTGGCCCTTTTACCTGCACAACAATGACCACGGGGGAATATGGCAACTCTGGAATCTGTAAAACAGAAATGGGCTGGAGAATCTGCCCATACTCACTTCCCAATGTCTCAGCCTTCATGGGTTTCTGTTTTCCTGGTTAGTCTCTGAGAATCAGTAAGGGATAAAGTCAAGGATTATGCCTTGTTTTATAAGTAGATAATTATGATTGTATAACATGACAGTAATAATTCATTCATTTGACCGAAGAAGAAAATATGATTGCAGTAAAATGAACTAATTCTTCAATCTGGCCATGACAGTAAATGAAATGGGATGCCTGCCTTTTCACAGCAATATGTTGGTATTGAAATAATTATTAAATTTTATCTTCCAAAGGTCAAAAACAACCTTATATGTTATCATTTGTACTAAGCCAGTATGGTTAAACATTTAATAAGGTAAGTAATAAAAGGTTAAAAGGACACTACATCAACCATCAACCATCTGTGAGATCTTAGATGAGCCATTTGACTGTATGAATCTCAGTGTTTATATCTGTAATGGCATGAACATGATTTACCCTCAGAAATTTACTTGAAGAGCAAATGACATCCTTGCTATAAGTACAGTTAGCTTTCACATATTGCACTACATACATTTATAAATATTATGTGAGCATATTAAGTAGAACTTTCTTAGAATCTAATTTGAAATTCATTCTGTATTCCTCATTTTTCCTTCATTAGGGTTTTCTGTGTTTGAGGGGTCAGAACACAAGGTATCCAATATCCTCTCTCTCCCCATCGCCCTTATCCCAAGGAATGACACTGACGATGAAGGGGCTGCAGTGGAAAGAATTCCTCTCTGCCACCAGGTCTGTGAGGAGGTCTCTGCTCTGCATTCCATATTCCAGAGTCACGTTCACTGTCACCGTCTCGTTCAGGTGACTAAGGATGACACAGGCCTTTTCGGGAACACCGGTGTAGAGCTCTGAGGGGACCAGCACCACGTACTGCCTGTGGAGAAGACAGGTCTATATCAAAAATGGAGAGGTTAAAAAGACATCATTATTGTGGCTCTTTTCTAGATAATCTTTGCTCTTGTCACCAATCATAGAGCAGAGCCAGATTTCAGCAGAAGGGTATTCTTCAAAGGCCAACCCAAAAGACCTGCAGAACTAAGATAACCCCAAATTAAACATCAGTATGCTTCTCTCGTATTGTGGAAATATTCAGCCTCATAATATTAGAAAGCCAGTTAATGCCATGGGTAAGCAATCCAAGAATCATTCTATATTTTTTTTTGGATAGACACTTCAAATTTATAAAATGTGAATTATTCAGCATATCATTGAAAGCATTAAGAACTTGTCTGCATGTGGTCTTGGGTTTCATATGGATGATACTACAAATCTCTTTGTTCCAGAAAACACTAGAAAAATGACATTTAATACATGGTGAGGAGCTGAAGCAACTTTATCTTTTCTTTCTTTAACTCTCTGGTGATGGAAGACAAGTCCAGCCAACCCAGGCTAATCACCAGACACGTTACCACGGACACCCACATGCCACTCTCCTGCCACTGTTTGCCTTTCACTTACAATCTCACAAATATGCTGCACTTTGTGATGGTATATGTTTGCATACACTTTTCTCTGTTCCTAAGTGTCCTTACCTATCTGGAAAACTTCTATTTGCCTCATAAGACTTTCTCACAAGCAACTTTCTCTATGCAGAATTTGGTGATGCCTCTTCCCTTACATCAGGTCCCATGAAGAGTTGGGTTTTCCTTATGAATATTCCTACAGATTGCTGCAATGTCTGCTTCTGTTGTTGTGATATATTTCATTTTGTGTGCACCATCTCTCTCCTTTTTCTATTCTGTGAGGTATTGAGGGCAGGGTCTGAATTTTGTTAATCTTCATATTCCCAAGA
Organism: Lemur catta; assembly: GCF_020740605.2. NCBI lineage: Eukaryota > Metazoa > Chordata > Mammalia > Primates > Lemuridae > Lemur > Lemur catta. The sequence goes on along the minus strand of NC_059133.1, from coordinate 91,076,610 downwards.
CTTACTGCCAGCCCCTAAAGGTTTGCTGAAGGATTGAGTGAACTGACACACAAATCCTGGCTTGTCTGTAGGTCATACATTCATCTTGGTAATCCCTGACTTGGGGAAAACACATACACTGAGTCATTTCACAGTGGCTAAAACACTGCAGCCCATTTGGTGAACCAATAAAAGTTTTATCTTTTTTGGTAGGAATTCTATATTCTTATTGTTAAGTGTTTCGCAAATGTCACTGCCCTATGTCTTTGAGTGTTCTAGAATTGGAGTATGTCTCTTTCCACATGAGCAACAACTTATTGACCCTTCCAAGCCCTTCAACAACAGGAAATTGCAAAAGAAATCAAGAAACAATGATTAAGGAGATAACAATGGGAAAGAAAGAGGAGGACAGAATTTCCTGGGGATATTGCTTACGGTTTTGCAGTAGCTGAAGCATCACTGGGAAGGAGCAGAAAAAGTAGAATCAAGACTGGCTTGGGCAGTTGGTTTCCCCTCATGGTGTGGAGAGGAAGAGGAAAGAATAGGGGTCAGAGCCCTTGATTCCTTGAACTCTGTGCTTGTTTCAGACTCACTGGTTTTTATTTCACCTGATCGGGCAGTGAAAGCAAACTGCCAACCATTTATTTTTGTAACATATTAACTACTTCTAGCATAAAAAAATCAATTCCAGATCAGTTCCATGACCATAAGTATTCTTTCATTCACCCTCCCAAATTTTCCAAATGCTTAAAAATAGTACTTTGAGGCTACCATTGGCTCAGGTTATTAATCAGTACTTTAAATACTTTTAAGAAAAATCAAAATAAATTACATAGTTTGATGAAATAAATCAACATTCTTGACTTTTAAAAAAGGGATATTAACATAAGTCCATATCCCAAATCTCTTCTTGGTAGTCCAGAAAGCATTGCATAGATTCACCCAAGATTCATCCTAAATGTCTCTTTAACGAAACATGGAAATGAAATCTATGACAGAATTTTAAGCAAAATAAGTTTGGAGGTGATTGGTCCATTGTTGGAAAGTTTAACTTTTGATTTTTATAGCTATCCTTATATTTGTTTAGTACAGAGAAAATAACAGTTCATTTGGGAGTAACAAGCCACGTAATACATTTTTACTGTTCACTCAACATCTAGAGTAGAAAGCCAATTATTCATTTTATTCTCTAAGGAAGTGACCTCTACCTGATGAACATTCTTATTTAAATGTAGTTAGAGTGATATAAAAATATTTTATTAATGCTGATGCATCATGCCATTTGCTTTCCAAGAAATATTGGCATGTTAGAATCTATTTTTATGGAATTCTGAGTGAGGATAGGGAATATTCTATTGTGCTCACCTCTAAATTGGGGCTAGGCAGGTCTTTTTTTTTTCACCTCTAAACACTTTAATATAAGTGTTTAATAAGAATATTTCCATATAATGACAATTCCAGTATTACAACTAATGTAATTAACAAATATTTCCTAAAATTGCATAAAACCCAATTCATACTTAATTTATAGGCAGGTCTTGATACACATTTTTGTATATGATCTGAAAGAGTGACAAAGAAGTGAAGATAACATATGTGACAACTCTTGGTGAACAGAAAAACTACAGATATGTAAGATATTAAAATTACAATGATGAGAATAAACTGTGGGTGAAAAAATGCCAAGTCAAATGGAATGAACTATAATAATACATTGGGCTAGCCTTTGGTGGCTGGCAAATGCTTGCAGAATGAATGTGAACTCTTCTGCTTTATTTTGGCTCCTTCTCTCACGATAATCTACATGTCCTCTCCACTTCCACTCTCCCACTCTTCCTAGCTCTCCCCACCTCCCACACCCCACTCCTGCACTGCCATGAATGCCTTCTTCTCTATCAGCCTAAGATGGGATAAATTAACTTATCATTTTCCCAGGCATGATTAATTATGCTTTTTAGATATGTACCAAACCTATATTCAACCAAATGCTGAATGACTAAGTATAAAAATAGTTTTTTTTTTTTAAGAAGTAAAAATCATCATTATAGTTTGAACTTCTAGAATGGATGAATAAGTCTGACATATTCTCAAATTTTTTTTTTTTTTGAGACAGAGTCTCACTCTGTTGCCCGGGCTAGAGTGCTGTGGCGTCAGCCTAGCTCACAGCAACCTCAAACTCCTGGGCTCAAGCAATCCTCCTGCCTCAGCCTCCCGAGTAGCTGGGACCACAGGCATGTGCCACCATGCCCGGCTAATATTTCTATACGATTTTTAGTTGTCCAGCTAATTTCTTTCTATTTTTTTTTTAGTGGAGATGGTGTCTCGCTTTTGCTCAGGCTGGACTCAGACTCCTGAGCTCAAACAATCCTCCTGCCTTGGCCTCCCAGAATGCTAGGATTACTGGCGTGAGCCACCACGCCTGGCCCAAAATTTTATTGCTTTGATTCTTAATTAAAAATTTTCTTGATACATTTTAAATATTTGACATTATGGGGAGAAAATAATATTTTCTCAGCACTGTCAGCTAATGTATAATGTATTTGCCTCACTCAAGCCAGAGCTACAAATGTGCTCTTCTCTCATACAGTGTGCTCCACACCCATTAGTTGTGAGTTTACCCACCCCCTCCACCTCCCTCCTACCTGACCAGCATCCGATGAATATTACTTAAATGTGAACACTTTAGTGTTGGTCAGTTAGTACCAATTTGATAGTGAGCACATGTGGTGCTCGTTTTTCCATTTTTGTGATACTTCATTTCGAAGGATGGGCTCCAGCTCTATTCAGGATAATATGAGAAGTGCTAGATCACCATTGTTTTTTGTAGTTGAGTAGTATTCCATGGTATACATATACCACATTTTATTAATTCACTCATGTATTGATGGGCACTTGAGTTGTTTCCACATCTTTGCAATTGTGAATTGTGCTGCCATAAACATTCAAGTACAGATGTCTTTATTATAGAATGTCTTTTTTTCCTTTGGTTAAATGCCCAGTAGTGGGATTGCTGGATCAAATGGTGTTTCTATTTTTAGTTTTTTGAGGTATCTCCAAATTACTGTACACAGGGATTGTACTAATTTGCAGTCCCACCAGCTGTGTACTAGTGTTCCTATCCCTCCACGTCCACACCAGCATTTGTTGTTTTGGGACTTTTTGATAAAAGCCATTCTCACTGGAGTTAGGTAATATCTCATTGTGGTTTTGATTGGCATTTTCTGAATAATTAGAGATGTTGAGCACTTTTTTATATGTTTTCTGGCCATTATTCTGTCTTCTTTTGAAAAGTTTTGGTTCATGTCCTTTGCCCACTTTTTGATGGGGTTGTTTGATTTTTTCTTGTTAATTTATTTAAGTTCTATATAGATTCTTGTTCTCAGCCTTTATTGGATATGTAGCATGCAAATATTTTCTCCCATTCTGTAGGTTGTCTATTCACTCTAATGATAGTTTTCTTGGCTGTGCAGAAGCTTTTTAATTTAAGGAGGTCCCATTTATTTATTTTTGTTGCTGCTGTGATTGCTCTAGGGGTATTCTTCATAAATTCCTTGCCTAGGCTGATGTCTATAAGAGTTTTTGCAACATTTGCTTCTAGAATTCTTAAGGTTTCATGCTTTAGGTTTAAATCTGTTATCCATCATGAGTTGATTTTTGTGAGAGGTGAGAGGTGGGGATCCAGTTTCAATATTCTACATGTGGTTATCCAGTTTTCCCAGCACCATTTCGTGAATAGAGATTCTTTTCCCCAGTGTATATTTTTGTCTGCTTTGTCAAAGATTAGATGATGATATGAGGATGGTTTTATATCTGGGCTCTCAGTCCTGTTCCAAAGGTCGATATCTCTGTTCTTGTGGCAGTACCATCCTGTTTTGTTACTATAGCCTTGTAGTAAAACTTGAAGTCTGGTAGACTGATGGCTCCCAATTTGTTCTTTTTGCTTAAGATTGCTTTGGCTATACGAGGTCTTCTCTGGTTTCATACGAAGCATAGAATTATTTTTTTTTTAGATCTGTAAAGAATGATGATGGTATTTTAATTGGGATTGCATTAATTCTATAGATCACTTTAGGTAGTATGGACATTTTAAAAATATTAATTTTGCCTATCTATGAGCATGGAAGGATTATCCATTTGTTTGCATCTTCTGTAATTTCTTTTCTCAGTGTTTCATAGTTCTCCCTATATAGGTTTCTCCCCTCCTTCATTGAATATATTCCTAAATATTTAATTTTCCTTGATGCTATTGTGAAAGATGTTGCATCTTTAATTTGATTTTTGGCTTGACTGTTATTCCAAAATTTCTAATGTCATGCTTTTCTTATACCAGAAATAGATTTTAGATGGTTGTATGTTGCCTGCAATGGGCTGTGATGCCTTGATTAAAAGAGTTTGTGTAAATATCAATATTTTAAATTATCTTTTTGTAAGAGACAAGCAAGAAATTTTTCACTCCAAGTCACATCCGAAATATATATTATAACTGAAAGAGAATATTTATATATTAAAATAAACTTATAAATCATGCCTTGATTATATTACTGGCATTATACAGTGAATTTATACCATTATTACCTACAACAATCATAGGATTATTGATTATGCCCGATTTTGATTTCAAGGATTCAAGAAATGATGTTGAAATAGAGGACAAAGCTGAATCTAAATGGAAGATTTTAATGAAATATCAAAGTCAAAGATAAATATCATGCTATTCCAATAAATATTATACATATGCCAAAAGTGATAAATATGAAGGCTTTATCACAGCATCAAAAATTTTAATAAGAAAGTCAAAAGCTAAGTTATGACTGTAATTATCACATTAAATACTTATATTTATTTTTCTTTATTTTCTTTATTTTTTTATTTCAGCATATTATGGGGACACAAAAGTTTAGGTTAAGTGTATTGCCCTTGCCTCATTTCCCCCGCTGAGTCAGAGCTTCAAGTGTTTCCATTCCCCAGACTTACATAATATTTACTTAAATAGTTGAATAAGGGCTCGAGGAGAAGTAAATGTGAAAAGAATTGACTTTGTAATTGGTGATAATTTTGATATGTTAATTGTATAACAAATAGATATTTTTAATTGTCAAAATAAAACTATTTTTAAAAGAAACTTTATAAAAGACATTACCTTTGGACATAGTTCTAAACCAATGTCATTTCCAAAGAAAATGTGTTTACAGAGCATTGAGCAACTCTGAGTGGGTTAAGAATGAAAGTGTTCTTGCCGCCTTCGTGTACATTGGGGGAGGCAGAGATAGAATCATTGGCACATGTGGAATAAAACTGATGCTCATATTAAAACATGTGGGACATGAATAACACTACTTTTATTGAACAAAATAGCAGGAATCTTGGTTGGGATAATTTATCTATCATGATTACTTGCTGATTAATACTGTATATTTTTTCTCCTTGTGAATACTTGGCCTGTTACAGAGCAGGCTGGAAGAATAAGGGGGTTACAAAACATGTTTCCATCCTTCAAGTATTTCCCTGTACAGATTCTGAGAGGCAGGACAAATAATAAAAGAAATATAAGGAATGTGTTACTTTTTGTCTTATTAAAAACTCATGCTTAATAATTACACTATATTAATATTCAGAGATCAGGCCAGCGGGCTTGTCAACTGAGCTGTAATTCCTCCAGCCTGCTTTATTCAAGACTGCAGTGGTATTTCCTTCAATGAATATCCCTAAAAACTGCCCTAGTAGCAAAATAATCCTCTGAGTCATCAATGGAAGTTTCGCCCAGGAGAATGAAAGGTACGGTCCCTGTGCCCGCGTGCACGCGTGTGTGTGCACACATAGACATGCACACACACCCTGGGACCCTCACCCCCACAACCCCAACATGCTGACGCTTATACCTTTTCTACTTCAGCCATATTGAGCTCCTTGCTTTCCTCCAATGCTTGAGAGTCTTTCTACTTAACTTAGAACATTTGTGCCTTTCGTTACCTTCTCTTGCATTGCTCTTCTGCAGATATTCATAGCTAACTTCCTTACCTCCTTAAACCTGTACTCCTCTATCACCTTCTCGGTGAGGTCAACCCTGACCACACCATTTAAAACTGCAAAGTCTACCTCCTCATCTTGTGTCACTCCTGATCTCCCTTGGCTCTGCTTTTTTTCATAGCACTTGTTACTTTCTGGCCTGTTATATAATGCACTACTTATTTTTTTTTCTAGCTTATTGCCTGTTTCCCCTCACTAGAATATAATGTAGAAATTTTGCCTTGGTTTTTACTGTTCCTTGTCATTGAGAACTATTAATATAACCATTAATAACATTTAATAATTATTTGTTGAATAAATGAATGAAAACAGCATGTGCCTATGAGATATGAAATTTGTGTTTTCTCTCTTAAAATATGCAAAAAGATAAATGAATAAATTGAATTGTGTGCATATATTTCATATAGAACAAAATGACAACATTTCAAGGAGAATGAGTTAAGACTTACCTAAGATAATGTCAAGTTAGTCTTTCTGGAAGTAATCATATACCAGATTCAATTACATAGTTTTATCAGTAGATCATAGGGCTTTCTTCTTCTTTTAATAATGATATAGATGAAGATGTGTGTGTGTATGTGTATATATATATATATATATACACATATCCTGTACATGTAAGCATATTTTAAAGTCTTAAAAAATACTGGCTAAATATAAGAAAGATAGAAATTTGGCTCTCTTTTACATCTTTCTAGTGTATTATTATTTTCTGGGAGACTTTCTACATAATTTTATTTTTGAGGTAGTAATAAAATATTTTGTAAGATATAAAAATCTATTGAGTTCATATAGCTTATTCCATAGCCAGTGAATGACAAGAGAATCAAAGGCCAATTAAAGGTCATTCAAGGTGGTAAATAGGTTATATTTTCATGCAATAAAATGATAGTGTAGAGCAATAATTAGTAGCAACATACCACTCTCTGAAACCTGCCTTTTTGTCAAATAAATATGTGGATCTGCGAGATGTTAATTTGTAATTTCCTAAGAAGAAAACAAGCATATATTTTTAAGGAACAACTCAGAGAAATGAGTTTATTATTTTGAGAGAATAGTATCCTTTTTGAAAATCTAAAAGGGATGCTTCCATTCCCCAGTTGACATAAAGGAGCTCCAAGCTCAAGGAAAGAAGGACAGATGTTGGGAGAAAAAAACATAGCCATGGTTGTATGTGCCTTCCTCAACATGGATGGGACCCATGTTACATTATGTTAAGAAAATTCAGGAAGAGAACCATTAAAATAAGAAAACAGGAGCTCTCATTCTTACCAATAACCTTAACCTTACCAATACATACATTTTGATTCTGAATAGTCAGAAAAGATAGAAATTATTTTAAGGGAAATACTATGATTTTCTCAAAATTACAAAACCATTAAGCCTGTGATGATTGAATTACCCCCACATTTTAGGCTGGTGTCTGATTTAATCACGGAGGCAAGAAGGACTTGTTCAGGTTAAATGACTTAAGCGTTTGTGATCTCCCTCCAGGGGTCTGCAATCTCTTTACTGTGTCAGCCAGCCCCTCCCTTCCTCATTGTCCCTGATCATTTAACTGTTGCTGAAGGAGTGAAAGAGCAGAGACCAGACACTAGAGTATGCATATTAGAGAAAAATTTTAGAAAAGAAAAAAGATTGATAAAATATTTTGTTGAGCCTTTATTCCTTGACAAACCCTATTCTAGGCTTTTTTGGGTCTTGGTAGCTGAAAGTAAGGAAGACTTTACAACTCCTCTATTCTGAGATTAACTGCCCTGGCGGGGGAGGGGTGGAGGTGGCAGGGACCCTTGCAAGAACTGCTTTATCTCTCAGTAATACTATAACAATATACATATGATTTGATTAAATAAATGACTTCTTTATTCACTGAAAGAGATGAATTGTAAAAGCGAATCAGAGGTTCAAAAAATTGGTTTCATACCAGACAATGTATTTGATGTACCCAATAGGCAAATTTTTTATCCCAAAATCCCTGCCCCCTCCTGGTTTCTTGGTTTCTCAGGTTCTTTTTTTTTTTTTGTCTTTTTTTTTTTAATTTCATCATATTATGAGGATACAAACATTTAGGTCACATATATTGCCTTTGTCCCGCTGGAGTCAGAGCTTCAAGTGTGTCCATCCCTAAGACGGTGTGCACCACATCCATTAGGTGTCAATATATCCTTTCCCTCCTCCCCCCTCCCACCTGCCTGACACCCGATGAATGTTTTTACTGTATGTGCACGTAAGTGTTGATCCATTAATACCAATCTGATGGTGAGTACACGTGGTGCTTACTTTTCCATTCTTGTGATACTTCACTTAGTAGATGGGCTCCAGCTATATCCAGGATAATACAAGAGGTGCTAGATCACCAATGTTTTTTGTGGCCGAGTATTGCTTTGTATCTGTGTGTACCCATTCTTTAGCTCCCACTTATAAGTGAGAACATATGATGTTTGGTTTTCCATTCCTGAGATACTTCTATTAGGATAATGGTCTTCAGGTCCACCCAAGTTGCTGCAAATGACATTATTTCATTCCTTTCTATGATTTAGTAGTACTCCATAGTATGTGTACTATATATTCTTTATCCACTCATCAACTGATGGGCACTTAGGTTGATTCCACATCTTTGTTATTGTGAATTGTGCTGCAATAAACATTTGAGTGCAGGTATCTTTGTGATAAAATGACTTCATTTCCTTTGGGTAGATACCCAGTAGGAGGATTGCTGGATCGAATGGTAGGTCTACATTTATTTCTCTGAGGAATCTCCATACAGTTTTCCATAGAGGCTGTACTAATTTGCAGTCCCATCCACAGTGTATAAGCATTCCTTTTTCTCTGCATCCACACTAGCATCTATTGTTTTTTGACTTTTTAATAATGGCCATTCTGATAGGGGTAAGGTGATATCTCATGGTAGTTTTAATTTACATTTCCATGATGATTAGTGATTGTGAGCATCACTTCATATGTTTGTTGGCCCTTTGTCTATCTTTTTTTGAAAAATATCTGTTTATGTTTTTTGTACACTTTTTGATGAGGTTATTTATGTATTTCTTACTGATTTGTTTGAGTCCTTTGTAGATTTTGGGTATTAGACTTTATACATACATGTATAGTTTGCAAATATTTTCTGTTCCGTAGGTTTTCTATTCACTCTTAATTATTTCCTTCTGTGTGCAGAGGTTTTTAATTTAATCATCTCATTATTTACTTTTGTTGTTGCTATATTTGCCTTTGGGGTCTTAATCATAAATTCTTTTCCTAGGCTGATGTCTAGAAGAGTTTTTCCTATGTTTTCTTCCAGAATTTTAATGGTTTCATGCCTTAAGTCTTTTATCCATCTTGAATTAAGTTTTCTATATGATGAGAGATAGGGGTCCTATTTCATTCTTCTGCTTTATGCTTCTTGCTTTATGTCCATTGTTTATTTATTTATTTTCTCCTTGGAGGATCTGTCCAGTTCTGTCAATGGGGTGTTGAAGTCCTCAGCAATTACAATGTTGCTGTTTATCCTTTTGTTCATATCTAGTAGGGTTTGCTTTATAAATACAGGTGCACCTGTATTGGGTGCATAAATATTTAGGATTGTTATGTGTTCTTGTTGAATTGCTCCCTTTACCATTTACCATTATGTAATGACCTTATTCATCTTTCTTTACTACTATTGATTTGAAGTCCATGTTATCTGACATGAGAATGGCTACTACACCTGCTTCCTTTGCTTTCCATTTGTATGGAATATTTTTTTTACATTCCTTCAGCTTGAGTCTGAATGAGTCCTTGTGGGTTAGATGTGTTTCCTGTAAACAGCAGATACTTGGCGCATATATATATATACACGTATATATGTATATACGTGTATATATATATATTTTTTAATCTATTAAGCCAATCTATGTCTCGAGTGGGAAATTCAAGCTGTTCACATTTCTTGAAAGAATTGGTAAGTGGGATGCCTTTCTGCTCATCCTGCTTGGTAGAACCTTATTGTCTTGTTTAAATTCTTGAGCTATTATTACATATGGGCTGTGAGATTTAGCTTTCGGGTGATTTTACAGTGGCGGGTGTCTGTTGTGCGGAATGATGTATGATGCAGATCCGAGTATTTCCTGTAGGGCAGGTCTGGTCCTGACAAATTCCCTCAGGGTTTGCTTGTCTCAAGGGTCTTTATTTCACCCTCGTATAAAAAACTTAGTTTTTCAGCATACAAAATTCTAGGCTAGCTATTATTCTGTTTAAGAAAACTGAGGTTAGGGCCCCAGTTTCTTCTGGCTTATAAGGTCTCAGTTGAGAAGTCTGCAGTTAGCCTGAAGGGTTTTCCTTTGTAAATTACCTGATGTTTTTACATTACAGTTTGCAGGAGTCTTTCTTCATATTAACTTTGACCTCTCTGATGACTATGCGTCATGGTGATTGACTCTTTGTGATGAATTTACCAGGAATTTGTTGAGATTATTATACCTGGAAATCTAAATTTCTAGAAAGACTGGGTAAGTTTTCCTCAATTATTCCATGAAATAGGTTTTCCAAACCTTGTGTGTTCTCTTCTTCACCCCCAGGAATGCCTATGATTCTTATGTTTGACCTTTTTACATAATCCCATACTTCTTGTAGGCTTTGTTCATTCCTCCCATTTCTCTCTTCTTTGTCTTTGACTGACTTGTTTAATTCGAAGGTGTTGTCTTCAAGCTCTGAAATTCTTCTGCCTGGCCTAGTCTGATCTTAAAACTTTCTACTGTGTATTACTAATTCCTTGAATGAAGTTTTTATTTCCAGAAGTTCTATTTGAATTTTTGTTAATAATTCAATTTCTTTATTTTTTATTCATGTCTTGTATTGTTCTTGTGGTTTCTTTGTGTTGGTTTTCCATTTCCTTTTGTATTTCATTGAGCCTTCTAATAATCCAAATTTCGAATTCTTCATTTGTCATTTTGATATTTTTGATTTGGTTGGTATCCCTTGGTAAAGAGTTATTGTTTCCCTTTGGGAGTGACCTATTGCTCTGATTTTTCATATTTCTGTAGTTCTTTTGCTGATTCCTTCTCATCTGGCCTCTCAATCCAGTCCCAGGGGTACTGGGCCTAGCTTGCAGGCTTGTCCCTGTGTCCCTGAAGATCAATCCTTTACCATGCCAGGGAGAAGAGTGCTGGTCCCAAGTTGCCTATGGGATGTTCAAGCAGGTTTGATGGTCCTCTTGGATTGCCTTTGTCCTGTTGTCTTCACCTTCTCCTAGCAGTGTGAATTGTGTTGTGTTCTCCAGCTTAACCTCTGATACGAGGAGTGGTCTGGTGAGTATGAATGTCACATCCTGATTGCTTTAGTTGGGTCATAACATGGGTTTTCCATGTTATTTGTTGATATTTGTATGAAAGAGCCTGTTGCTAAGATATTCTCTTGAGGCAGATGCTGGTGTCCCAAGTGGAGTACTTGAGTCCCTCAAGCTTTAGGAGAGACCCTGAAGCTCGCATGGGGTTGCTTGGTCTTCACCACCACTGAAATGGAGAGAGGTGCAAGGCAGTTCATGTCTAGGATGTGGGAGCCTGAAAGGCTTTGCAAAGCCTCGTCAGGGCCCAGCAAATGCTTCTCTGGCCACTAGGGGGAGCCGCTGGTATGAGCATCAGGATGGGCTCACCAAACCAGGAGGGCTGATAGTGGGGGAGGGGCCTAAATGCTGATTGCTAAGGCATAGGTCTAGGATCTTTCTGCCCTTATCCCGAAGCAGAAATGCAGTTTTTCTGTGGGAGGGTTTGTCACTCCCCCAAATTGCCACTTCTTCTACCCCACAGCACACTCCATGTGTGCTCCTTTACCACCCAAGTCCAGCTTTCAAACCTCCTCCCCCCCGGTCTGTATGCCTGACCCACTAGCATGTGTCTTCGTGAAATGCCAGCTGGCAGTGAGTTCCAAAGTTGTGCACCCCTGTTCTACAACCAGTCCTTGGAGGAAGAGGTGTGGTCCCCCTCTATGGGAGCCTCTGCCTGTATCTTGCACCTGCCGGAGAGAAATGGCTGTCCATGAATTTCTCTGCAGGAACTGCTCTCCCTGTCATAATGAGTGGGGGGAGGGACTGCAGCACCATGCAGCTGGCACACCTGAGTGTGAGGCTTTCAGTTGCCATGGAACCAACTATTCCTCTCCAAATGACATGACCTTATCCAATATGGCAGTTCTCCAACCCCGGGATGGGTGCACTCCCAGATCCCTATTTCTTCAACACCCCACTACCCTGTCCTGTAGGATATTTCCCCATGGGCTTCCTTGCCACAATGAATGCAGCTCCCCAACTTCCCTCTTGTGTTTCCCTGCACCCCTCTTGTGTCCAGGGTACAGCTAGGACAACTTGCTTCTCGGAGTCACTGGTGTGAGTCTCTGCAAAATGCCTACAGGCAGGAAGTTCCCAAATTGTTCACCCCTGTTCCACAGAAGACCTCAAGGGGAAGAGGTGTGAGTCCCACTCTCTGAGGAGATCTTATTCTGGGATGCACACCCACCAGAGAGAATTGGCTCTTTGTGAACTTCTTGGCTCAAACTATGCTTGTAGTTGTACCAGTGGGGGAGGGACCACAGCTCCTGGACAGCCTGAGCTCACCATGCTTTCTCAGTTGCAGTGGACAGGGAAGGTGTGGGGTGGGGGGAGTGCCTGGATGGGCAAAAGCTGGCACTCTGGCCTCTTGTGGCACTCTCCGGGGGGTTGTCCCATTTGGCTTGCTAAAACTCCTAAGACTCACTAGTTACCCGACTGTTCCATATTTGACACCGTGCCTGGGCTCAGGGTCAGAATAACCTTAGTATATTTAGTGTCCCACTGTTCACCAAAGGCATTTATGAGGAGGAGGGAATCCTCCCTTACCCTTTCACTGGGCTCAGAGACTCTCTGGGTTTGATACCCACTGATATCTTCTCCTCTTTATCTTCTTCTCAGCTTTGCAATTTTCTCCATGAGGTCCCCAGCCATCTCTGACTTCTCTCTCTGTGGTCCACACCTTAGCTGTGACTCTTTCCCCCCTCCTCTATTCGATATCCTGTCTTCCCATTGGGACAATCTGACAAGCATTGTCTCTAGTGGGTCATCTTACTCAGTAATTGATTTGTGTATGTTAAACTATCCTTGTATCTCTGGGATGAAAGCTACTTGATCATGGCACATTATATTTTTGATGTGATGTTTAATTCTGTTTGCTTATATTTTGTTGAGGATTTTTACATCTATGTTCATAAGAGATATTGATCTGTAGTTTTCTTTTTTTGTTGTGTCCTTTCCTTGCTTTGGTATCAGGGTGATACTGAATTCATAGAATGAGTTCGGGAGGATTCCCTCCTTCTCACTGCTGTGGAATAGTTTCTGTAGGATAGGTATCAGTTCTTTGTAGGTCTGGTAGAATTTGGATGTGAATCTGTGTAGTCCGTGGGTTTTTTTGTTGGGATATTTTTAAATTACGGCTTCAATCTCACTGCTAATTAATGGTCTGTTCAGGATTTCTGTTTCTTCCTGATTTAGCCTTGGGAGGTTGCATTTCCAGGAATTTGTCCATTTCCTCTAGGTTTCCTAGTTTGTTTGTATAGAGGTTTTCATATAGTATTCATGGATGATATTTTGTATTTCTGTTGTATCAGTTGTAATGTCTCCTTTATCATTTCCGATTGAAGTTATTTGAGTCCTTTCTTTTTTATTTCTGTTTAATCTGGCAAGTGGTCTATCAATTTTGTTTATTTTTTCAAATAACCGACTTTTTGTTTCATTGAGACTCTGTATTTTTTAAATTTCCCTTTCATTTAGTTCTGCTTTGAGCTTTATTTCTTTTCTTCTGTTCGCTTTGTGTTTGGTTTGTGCTTCTTTTTCTAGTTCCTTGAGATGTGACTTTATGTTGTTTATTTGTAATCTTTTTATATTTTTGATGTAGGCATTTAAGGCTATGAATTTTCCCCTTAGGGATGCTTTTGCTGTATACAATAAATTTTGAAAGCTTGTGTCCCTTTGATATTCAATTCGAGGAATATTTTGATTTTCATCTTAATTTCATCATTGACCTAAGGGTCATTCAATAGCATGTTGTTTAATTTTCATGACTTTTTGTAGTTTTGAGTTTCTCTTGGACTTTGTTTCTAATTTTATTCCACTGTGGTCTGAGAAGATACATGGTATGATTTTAATTTTTTTGAATTTGTTGAGACATGTTTTGTGGCCTAAGATATGTTCAATCTTGGAAAATGTCCCATGTGCTGATGAAAAAAAAATATATATTTTTTATCGAGACAGAGTCTCACTCTGTTGCCCTGGCTAGAGTGCTATAGCATCAGCCTAGCTCACAGCAACCTCAAACTCCTGGGCTCAAGCAATCCTGCTGCCTCAGTCTCCCCAGTAGTTGAGACTACAGACATGTGCCACCATGTCAGGCTTATATTTTCTATATATTTTTAGTTGTCCTGCTAATTTCTTTCTATTTTTTTTTTTTTTTTTTTTTTAGTAGAGGCAGGGTCTCGCTCTTGCTCAGGCTGGTCTCTAACTCCTGAACTCAAATGATCTGCCTGCCTTGGCCTCCCATAGTGCTAGGATTACAGGCGTGAGCCACCGCGTCAGGCCAAAAAAATTTTTTATTCAGTAGCTTTTGGGTAAAATGTTCTGTAAATATCTGAAAGATCCATTTGTTCCAGAGTCCTGTTTAAGTGTTTCTTCACTGATTTTCTGCTTCAGTGATCTGTACAGTTCTCTCAGTGGACAGTTAAGGCCCCTGGTGATTAAGATACTACTGTTTATTTCTTTGCCTAGATCTGGAGGTACTTTTGCTTTATGAAACTCAGAGCTCCTGTGTTAGATGCATATAACTTTAGGATTGTTATGTCTTCTTGTTGAATTGCTACTTTTAGCATTATATAATGTCCATGTTTGCCTTCTGTTACCACTGTTGATTTAAGGTCTATTTGATCTGATATGAGAAACTACACCTGCTCTCTTTTGGTTTTCATTTGCATGGAATATTTTTTTCCATCCCTTAACCTTGAGTCTATATGAGTCCTTATGGTTTAGGTGTGTTTCTTGGAGACAGCAAATACTTGGTTTGTGTTTATTCATCCATTCAGCCAGTCTACGTCTTTTGAGCGGGTCATTCAGACCATTCCTATTGAATGTTAGTATTGATACGTGGGATGCTGTTCTGTTCATGTTGAATGATACCTTATTGATTTGTTTTCTCTCTTGTGCTATTGCTTTATAATAGCTGTGAGTTCTAACTTTTGGGCGTTTTTACACTATTGGTATCTATTGTGGTATTGCATGCATAATACACTTTTGAACATTTCCTGTATGGCAAGTCTAGTAGTGACAAATTCCCCTAGTATTTGCTTGTCTGGAAAAGTCTTTATTTCTCCATTATTTATGAAACTTAGTTTTGCAGGGTACAAAATTCTTGTCTGGCAGTTATTCTGTTTAAGAAGATTAAAAATGGGGCCCCAATCCCTTCTGGCTTATAAGGTTTCCATTGAGAAGTCTGCTGTTAGCCTGATGGTTTTTCCTTTGTAGGTTAGTTGTTGCTTTTGTCTTGCAGCTTGTAGAATTTTCTTCTTCATTTTGACTTTGGCCGAATGATGACTATGTGTCTTGGGAATTCCTATTTACTATAAATCTGCCTGGTGTTCAATGACCATCTTTTATCTGGATGTCTAAATCTCTGGAGATACCAGGGAAGTTCTCCTCAATAATTCCCTTCAATAGGTTTTCCGTGCTTTTTCCTTTTTCTTCTTCTCCTTCTGAGATAACTACAATTTGCATATTGGCTTATTTCACATAGTTCCATATTTCTCTGAGTGATTGTTCATTCTTCTTTATTCTTTTTTCTCCGTCTTTGACTGACTGGGTTATTTTGAAAGTCTTGTTTTCAAGCCCTGAGATTCTTTCTTCTGTTTGGTCTAGCCTGTTGAAGCTTTCTGCTGTATTTTGTAATTCCCTAAATGACTCTTTCATTTCTTTAAGTTCTGTTATAGCCTTTTATATGTTGCCTATCTCTATCTCTTTTCATTTATGTCCTGAAACTTTTTTTTTTGGCTTCTTTGTATTGATTTTCAACTTTCTCTTCAATTCTATGTTTTGCATTTCATTTCTGACATTTCAACAATTTCCTTTTGGTTGGGGTCCACTGCTGTGGATCTGTTGTGATCCTTTGGGGGTGTCCAACTAGCTTGTTTTTTCTTGTTGCTGGAATTTTTTTTGCTGGTTTCTTCTTATCTGAAACCTGTTCTTTCAGCTTATGGCTGATAGGTTTTGTCATGTACCTATTCTCCTTTTCTGGGAACTCTACTACTTAAATAGATAGATAATGCTTTCATGTCCTACTCTGGAGAATTGACCTGGAGGGAGAGGGGTAGATGTACTGCGAGCCTGTAACACAGGTGTTCTCCTGCGTTGTCTTGATCCCCTGTGGTTGTCACAGTCTAAGCCTATGCTGGCGGATATTTGTTCAGATTGGTGTATTGGTCCCCCGGCCACTGTTGGAAGCTCAGGCAGAGGACTGTGCAAGTTCCCTTCCACCGAGGTGAGTGGTGTGAATTTGGGCAGTTCCAAGGTGGGTTGTGGGATCTGGGCCAAGGCTGGATGAGATCATATGGAGTGATTTGTTGTTGGTCCATAGGTCAGTGTTGGAAGCCCAAGCAGAGGACTTGGTAAGTTCTTCTCCACTGAGTTGGGCATTGCAGGAGATTGCTCTGCCTCCCTGTGGTGGTTGGAGTAGCTCTTCGGTAAGGTTGTATGGGCAGTGGCCATAGGTGTCAGGGCTGTGGCATTCACTCCATTAAGGTCTAGGTGTAATGGCACTATGCAGGGTGGGGGGAGGCAGTTTGTGGCTGTTGATCCATGATGGCAAGCGGGACTATAGATGTGGCATCACACAGTGCCATGGGGGGTTGCCCAATAGTTTTTGCACAGGGCTGGGGGCTTGTTCTGCTGGTTGGTGCTTGGAGCCATGGGGACATGACCACCTGGTTGGCATACAGGTTTGTGGGGGGGGCATGAACCTCTGATTGTCACCCAGATCCATGGGGGCATGGGCCTCAGCTGGCAGTGCACCAGTCAGGGTGCTTGCTCCACTGGTCAAGGTATGGGGCCATGGGGGATGGGCTGCTGGATGGCTGGGGTTCTCTCACCACACAGGTCCTGCTGAGGCTGTTACCATGGGACCCCTTGAGGTCTGCTCAAATTCCTGGGGTGGGGGGTGCTAGGCTCCTAGTCACAGGTGTGCGAGAGCATCTGCCCTTCCCGCTCCCTCCCCAGAGCAGCAAAGGGTGATGTTGGGGCAGCTGCAGCCAAGTCAATCCCTATGTAGACCAGGAGCTCTGTAACTTGGGAGGTGAGACCAGTGGGTCCCTGCTGAGCCTGCTGTCTGATGTAACTTTACTATATAGTCTCCAAGCAGTTCTCTGATCAGTATGGAGGCCCATGGTGGTGGTGGTAGTGGGGGGTCCCACCCTCAAGTCAGTGTCCCCATGGGAAGCATGGGGCTCTGGGCTTCTCACCTCTATCCCCTCCCCACATGTAGGTATCTACCCCAGGTACCTTCTGATCTTGGTGAGTGGAATTCCGCATCCCCATCTCCTTCACTCTGAGTGTCTCCTGTCACTCCTCTAAGGATTTACAATTTCTTTCCAAGAGGGTTCTTCCATAGGTGGGCATCCACTTGCAGTTTTCAATCCCCTCCCAGAAAGTGGTGTGTGAGGGCGGCTTCTAGTCCACCATCTTGCCACCTGCCCGCCCATAAACTATTTTCTGTTCTGGTAACAAAGAATAGAGCCATTTACTTCCTAAGTAAGTGAAGAATAAATCGTTACATGGGTGCTACTTTCAGTTATTGTTTTTTCATTTTATTTTATTTTATTTTGATAGATTTAGGGGTACAAGGGGTTTTTGGTTACATGGATGAATTGTATAGTGGTGATGTCTGGGTTTTTAGCATACCCATCACCTGAATAGTGCACATTGCATTTAATAGGTAGTTTTTCTTCCCTCAATCTCTCCCGTCCTCCCCCTTCTGAGTCTCTAATGTCCATTGTACCACTCCGTATGCCCCTGCATACCCATAGCTTAGCTCCCACTTGTAAGTGAGAACATGGGTGGTATTTGGTTTTTCATTCCTGTGTTACTTCACTTAGGATAATGGCCTCCAGTTCCATTCAAGTTACTGATGGTTTTTTGTTTTTTCAAATGAAACTTTTTTTATGTTATAGTTACTTTTAGCATGTATCTCCTTTGGGAATAATTTAATAAAGTTTATAAGTCACTGAAACATCAGGAATTATTAAGACTTGAAGAGAGATTTAGTAAGTTTTGTATCTTTCCCTAGTTAAGAGTGATTTCCTTCTCAGGGACAAATTGAAGTTTAATTTTTTTCATCCCAGTAGGGTGAAAATTTAAGAACACTGAGATACAAAAACTAGTCAAAAGATTTCACAGATCCTTATTTTGCCTTCTAAACAGAACACAAAAATGATATTAAACATTTTTCATATTGGAAGTGTATTAGAATGTCTTTCAACTGCACCTGAAAATGGAAAATTTTGTGTTCAAGTGACTCTCAGGCATAAGGCAGCAAATTGCTTTTTCTTGTCAGGGTTTTCAAGGGTAACGAGAGTGGGAGGCATCATCTATGTTTCATTTTTCTGTAAGACTGTTGGCTGATCTTACTTCAAAACAAAAATAAAAACAAAAACAAAAACAAAAAAAATCCCTCTGTTCAACTGAGGAAGAAAAACTTGCTTGACAGAGTATAAACAAACCTTTAGGAATTTATCAAAAATTTTGTGGTCACCGCCACAATGCTAAACATATATGCTCTTCCTCAAATTCAAATTCCAAGGAGACAAACATGTGGTTTGAACAGAGCAGATTTTTTTTTTTTTGGTTACCCTTTCAATATAGTTATACCTAATCTTCTTTGGAACCACAAAAACTCTTTCTAAATTTTAGATGCAGGCTAAATATGAGTGTGCTTGGATACTAGAGTTTCCAGGGAAAATTCAATTGTCCTGCGATTCTAAACCTGACTGTTCCTTAATGGGTTTCAGGGATCATACAAACCCCTAGAAATGCTTTGCACTCACATGAAAGTGAGAATGTAAATCTCCATGGTCAAAGAGTCTGAAGCGTTCATTAGATTGTCAGGTGTGTATGTGAGCCAAACAATCTAATTGCTTGATTTGCATTGACTTGATTTAGACTGATTGCATTCATTTTCCCTTAAAAATACTAATCATCATGCTGGAAATTTTCCTTCTGTGGTTTCAGAAATGGAGTGCTTGCCATCTAAGGTAAGTTATCATTTATCCTCAGAAATTAAAGGTAAATTGGATTAGCAGAAAACAGTTATCGGGGTTGTATAATTCTTTAAGGCAAACTAGCATCACTGAGGTGCTAGGAGAGAAATTCACACTGGACACGTGAAAGTGCTAGGGACTCCATATTTAGGGCACACTCTAGAAGGAGAAAGTGTTGCCTGAAAGAACTGTCAGTGGTTTGACCTACTTTATCACTTAATAGCTGCGTGAGCTCTAGAAAATTGCATATAATTGTAAATGTACTTGTAAAGATTATGGTAGTATAATCTTAGTAGTGAAGATATGGTAGTAGGTTCACTGCTGTATTGACTTATTGGATTTGTTGTGAGCCCAAGATTAGGCTCAGAATCACTGTGGCATCGGGGCAAAGCCATGAGCTATGAACTCTCTCCAGCTTGATTTCAGTGACCTTCGGTGTCAATGTTTCAACTGAAGTCTATCAGCTACTCTTCAAGCCTGTAGGGAGAATCATAGACTTAGTTTCACTTCTTCTGGGAGTCAATATTTAACAAAAAGAGGCACATACTAGATTTATCATCTACTGTGTCTAATAAATCAAATTACTTCCTTATGCTAAAAGATTTCACTGGAAAACTTTTCAAAGGAAGCCCCAGAGCCAGGGATCTCTTAAAAGCCCTCCAGCCAGGTGTGGGAAGATCTGAGAGCTCTGAAGAGCCCTTGCCTGGGTATTTCTCCCACAGCCTGCTAGGGACTGATAGACTGGAAAGCTGAACTCTTCCTGTGGCCTTTCTTCTTGGAAATATTTCAGGGAGGATGAGGACACAGTGAGGTTTCCGACTTGGTTTGCCTTTGGGAAAACGCTGAACTTTACTTACCACCCAGCTCCAAACATATAGAATTGTAAACTGCATTGGCCATCCAGCATTGGACTTGGATTCAGGAGCTCTCTAGTTTAGCATTCAAGGGTGAATCTGTGCTTTCACTGCTAGTTTATAATAGATGTTTGTCTCTCCACCAACTCAGAGCTTCTCCAGGATATGGCTCTGGGGCTTCCTTTGAAAAGTTTTGCTCTCAGCTCTTCTGCCAGCTTCCGAGGCAGAAACTCTCCTTCTAAAAACAGAAGCAGGAGGAAGAGGTTCAAAAGCAGGAAGCAGAAAGGAGCTGGAGGAGACGTGGGTGCTCTTGAGTGGAGGCAGAAAAGGAGGGAGAGCGGGGAGGAGAGAAGGAAGGGAGGGAGGGAGGGAGGCAGGAAGGCAACTTCCTATCCTAGGAACTTCCAGCACTGTTGCTTTATTTATTCACCTCAACCATGCTGCGAGGGACCTACTATTATTGCCCATTTTTCAGAGCCAATAATTCATTAATTCATAAATATTTATGTAATGTATCCTCTATAAGGCACTGTGGGAGGCCCTCAGACACCGTTGAGCGCTGGTGGGGAAACCAAGGCCTGGGGAGGCAGGCATTGTCCAGATGCCTGGCATTCCCGCCCTAGCAGCAGTGTGGGGCCCCATCCTCCTCAAGTCATTAAGGAGGCTTGCAAGGGCTTGCAAGGGAAGAATTTCTCTCCTGCATGTGAAATCGCTCCACCAAGCAGATTTACAACCTATTGAGGCCGGGTCCTTGAATATCCATGGAAAGGCATATGAAAAGGGACAGGAAGTTGAACAGATTCTATGAGATTTTATGATTTCATTTTCATTTCAAAGCTTTGTTAGTGGCTGGGTGGTGGCCCAGACAGCAGCCCCCAGGAACTGCTCCTCCCCCTGCCCCAGCAGGGAGGAAGCAGGAGCCTCCTGGAGGGGGCTGCACAGGGAGAGAGCTGGGAGAGGTTACCTGAGGGCATTCTTTGAATTTTAAATGACAAAAAAAATAAACTCAACAGATCTTTCCAGAGCCAAAAAAAAAAAAAAAAAAAATTTCACTGTAATAAAAATCTTCTGAATTTTATTTTCCGGAATCATTCATTGATCATGCCTTTGATCACACTTCAAAGGGAGCATATGTCCTATACCTGTGTGCTTTTCACAACATTGTTCCTTTTATCAGATTGTAACTTATATTATTCATCTAGGAACTGCTTATACAATCTATTTACATTTAAATATATGTATGTGATTCTAAATTTAGTCTTTTATCTGTTTCCTTTAGTTTTTCCTTTTTTCAAAACATTTATCTCTTGACTTCTTCAAAACTTGGTCAATGGGTAAATAAAAGACACAGAGGAACCTCCATAGGGGATAACTCTGTTTCTCCCAGTGCTTACTGGCACTCCAGTTTACTTGCTACAATGTATATTGACATTAAATGATTGCCTTATATGAGTATGTGACATGGACTCTGGTGGAACCTTCCAGATTTCTGATCTTGGGAAATCATTGCAATATGAAAATTTGTATTCACTCTGCCTGACAAAAATTCTTTAAAAGGACTCTAGCCAAATCATCAATAAGCCATAATATAATAGAAACCTCAAGACAGAAGAAATAAAGAGTAAGACAAGATGGGCAATAAAGATGTCTTTAAGTACATTAATCACATACATATATTTAAATGCAAATAGATTGTATAAGCAGTTCGTGGATGAGTAATGTAAGTTATAAGCAAGAATTCTTAAAATATAAGAGATATACAGTAAGGAAAATTCTTATACTGGTTTATAATCATAAGCAAAATCTATATATTGGTTGTTGGAAAGAGGTAAGAAATATATTCCAAAGTTTGGATCTTAGTATACAGTATATATTTGGGGAGCAGAGCAGAGTGAATAAATATAAATATTAAAAATAAAAACTTTATGAGATGGGGTGTTAGGGTGCAATTAGAGTAGAAGGACGTCTCAGCAAGGATGAGACGTTTTCCCCAGCCTGCAATGGTCAATTAAACAAGATTAAATGAGTGACCCCATGGAATCGAACAATAAGGGAGGGAATGATAAACCACAACAACGGGAAGTTGTGCAAAAAGCATACACACTAGTAGAAGGGTAACCTTATGATGTGGCCATATCATTATAACATCACCTGCGTCACAGTTTCATCCCCTAACCCCTGTGGGTTTTCAGGGAGGATTATGGAAAACCATGATGCAGGGAGTGGTCTCCACCCCAGAAGCTGCAACCTGCCTATCTGTAATAAAAAGAGCAAACCTTGTATTCCTCAGGATTGTCTTCACCCGAGGGGACGACCCACCCCTTATCTGGGATGTACTTTTGCTTTGCAAATAAAGGCTGTGTGTGTGTGACTTGTGGGTTTGTGGCTTGCTGATTGCTCTACCTACTGTTCCTCCAGTTGTGATTCTTTGGGTTGGAGGTTACGAGCCAGTTATCACCTTCACAGGGGTGGGATACAATGGGAAATAGAATGTTTTGATGTAGGTAACTTTAGTTTTTGTCTTAAATAAATTTTTCTGAATCCTATGAAACACAACATAACAATAGGAAAAAAAATAGAGTAAGGCTCTCTAAATGGAAAAAACACATTTTTTTTTTCTGCTGTCACCCTACAAAACACACAGAAGATTTCTGCGATCAAATGTGTGTTTGGAGGGGGGTTCCCCACACACCTAGCAATCAATCAGTTCTGCAGTGGACTCCAGCTGGGTGTCTTTTGATTCATTTTAATTCTGACACAGTCTACCCAGAGATAGCATCAGTCCTCAGGTTGAGGACTTATCCCACAAGGCTACCTCCCCCACTTCAATGCAGGTCATAAACTCAAGGCTGTGGGCCGTGCTTCTGACTGATTGGCTGTAAATCGGGGGTTCCCACGACCTCCTCTTTGGGTTTGATTAATTTGCTAGAGTGGCTCACAGAACTCAGGAAAACACTTATGTTTACTGATTTATTATAAAGGATATTACAAGGGATACAGATAAAGAGATGCATAGGGTGAGGTATGGGGGAAGAGTTGCAGAGCTCCCATGCCCTCCTTGGCACTACAAGTTAGGAGCCTCCATGTGTTCAACTATTTGGAAACTCCCTGAACCTAGCCTTTCTGGGTTTTTATGGAAGCTCAATTACATAGACATGACTGATTAAGTCATTGGCTATTGGTGATCAACTTAACCTGAGACCCCTCTCCCCTCTCTGGAGGTAGGGAGGTGGGGCTGAAAGTCCCAGCTCTTTAATCCTGCCTGGTCTTTCCTGTGACCAATCCCATCCTGAAGCCATCAATCAATCATTAGCATAAAAAAAGTTATCACTTTGGAGATTCTAAGGATTTTAAGAATTGTATGCCAGGAAGCAGGGACAAAGACCAAATATATGTTTCACAATATTATAGGCTCCTAATTGGAAAAAGAAGAAATAGGAGGTGTTGATCAAATTGGCAAAATATGGGAAAAAAAGCAAAAAGTAAGGGTAGCCAAAAGTTACAGAGTATTTTACTATGTTCATTCACTTAATTCTCACTAAAATCCCATGAGGGAAGTATTGTGTATTTTACAGATAAAAAAATTGAAGCAAAATATGTTGATTAATGTGCCCAGCTTGCAAAGTGGTAGCTGGAATTTTAGCCAAGGTAGCATGGTTCCAAAGTCTGTGCTTTTATTACATACTATAATGCTTCTACAACAAAGTAAGTAATTTGCATGAAGTACAGCAGAAATAATATCAAATATATCAGCTATTGCCCAACATAAAGAGACTGAATTCTTTCATTAAAAGTCAGACCATCATACTGGGATAAAACCATATTTAAAATAAGATGTTAAAGAAGGTCAAAAGTAAAAGAATGGGCAAAGTGAAGAGGAACCCGAGAAAATGTACTCAAACAAATCAGGAATTGTGGTATCGATAGTTTACAAGATGATATCTGTCCTGAGCAGCTGTATAAGGTCAAAGATAACCAAGTCCACACACGTTTATGTCTTTCCACAATGTCAAACTTTTATTGATATTATTTCAATCACAAAAGCCATGAACTACGTGAAGTTCCCAAGGAGGAAATTCTTCTTAGCACTGCTGCTCACTTGGTAGTTAGAGACACTAACACACAGGCTCAAGCCACTCCACAAGTCAGTCAATATTGCAAACCAGACATAGTAGTATAATTAATCTATATATAAAGTTATAAAATTTCCACACCAAACAAAGTAACATTTAATATTAAGAGAAACGGGGGTTAAGAAAAGGGTTAATGAACCAGTCCAAGGTAAGCCATGTGGACAAGATAAAGCTCCTAGGTCGATCCAGTAGGTCATCAGTGGAGCAGTCAGTGCTTTCTTGCAAGGAAGATTTCTTGATTTGAGCAGAGCCTTCTGTGACAGATGCCAGTTGCTTGGCAAGAGTGACTCCACAACACCGGCCATTGATATGACTGTGCCTGGCTGGAAAAGTCCTGTTCTTTTTACCACCCTTGGGTCGTCTGGTGGAGACTGGTAGTGTAGGGATATGCCCTTATCTGACTGGGTGCAGACTGTAAACATCTGGCCCCTGTTGGCATGATGCCTTTTAAAATGGGAGCCTTTTTCTAAGATGGAGTAACTTATGTCAAGGGTGCTCTATACAATATTTAATGTTAAAAACAGTAAACTGGTGAATAAGAGATATTACAATAAAAGGTATAATTTACAAAGAAGATATTACATCAGAGAAGATAAATATATAAACATTAGAAAGCATTTGAAACACAAGAATTTACTAAAAATAGTTATAGCATTGAAAAAACATATAAAAATCAGTAATATGAGCACCACACTTGATTTAAAAGATGCTTAAAGACTGTCATATTCTTTGAATAAAAAGCCTATTTTTATAAAAATGATCATATATGTGATAATAAATACAACCTTAACATATTTTATAAAGTATTGATTTTACAATCCATATTCTCTTATCATAATCAATACAATAGAAAAAATCAAAGTATTTTATTCCCCGATCCAGAAACAAACAAAAACTAGGCAAGCAAGCAATCACTTGAAACTAAGAAATGCATTCATAGATAATCCTTGGAAAAATAATAATCAAAACTGTGTTATAAAATATTTAAAATGCAATAAAAATGACTAACATTATATAACAAAATCTTCAGAGAAGGAAAAAGCTATACTCCAAAGAAAGTTTACAATTTTAAATGTATTCACCAAAAAAAATTAATAAAATTATTCAGCACCCAATTTAAGGTGTTAAATATGAAAACTAAAATAAGTAAAGTAGAAAACCAATTGAACAAAAGAGAAAAATCCACAAAACCAAAAAACCCTATTAAAAATTGGGCAAAGGATTTAAATAGACATTTCTCCAAAGATGATATACAAACGGCCAACATTTATGAAAAATGCTTAACATCACTAATCATTGGGAAATACAAATCAAAACCATAGTGAGATACCACTTCACACCCATTAGAGTGACTACTATTAAGCAAACAAAAACACAGAAAATAAGTGTGTTGGTGAGGCTGTGGGAAAGTTGGACTCTGTGTATGTTTGGTAGGAATGCAAAATGGTGCAGCTGCTATGGAAAACAATATGACAACTTCTCAAAGAATTAAAAATAGAATTTCTATATGATTTAGCAATTCCACTTCTGGGTATATACCCAAAAGAATTGAAAGCAGAGTCTTGACAGACTATTTATACACTCATGTTTATAGCAGCATTATTCACAATAGCCAAAAGGTGGAAGAAGCAACCCAAGTGTCTAGAGACAGAAGAATGGATAAACCAAATGCAGTATATATGTATAATGGAACAGGAGTATTCAGCTTTAAAAGGAAAGGAAATTTTGATACATGCTATGACATGAATGGACTAGAGGATATTATGCTGAGTGAAGTAAGTCAGTCAGAAATAGTCAAATACTGCATCATTCCACTTAGTGAAGTAACCACAGTAGTCAGATTCATAGAAACAGAAAGTAAAATGATGGTTTCCAGGGGCTGTGGAGTGGAGAAATGGTGAGTTATTATTTCATGAGTACAGAGTTTCAATTTTGCAAGATGATAAGAGTTCTGGAGATGGATGGTGGTGATAGCCGCACACCAATGTGAATGTACTTAACACTACTGGAAATGTACACTTAAAAATGGTTAAGGTGGTAAAATGTATGTGTATTTTGCCACAGTTTAAAAAGGGGGTAAAATTCAAAAGCTGTTTTAAAAAAATAAAAATATAAAAACTAGCTCTCTCATAAAGAGAGAGGAAAAAATATACATTTGAGTGAGAAAGGCACATAACTTATCCCTATGGTAGCAATGAAAAATTTTATGAAGAAATTATATCCCAATTGGTTTATTATTGGCTTACACTAGTTGTTCTTGCATGATTATTAACAGTGGCCATTTGCTCTCTAAAGTTTTAGGCTGGACAATCATTTATCTGGTTATCCCATTTATAACGGATTATTAAAATGAATATTAGGATGGTAAACTTGAAATCGGAGAGGAAATAGTTTTTCTATAACAAAATAAATGACTACAACTGACCCAAGAACAGAAGAGTTTAAGAAAAGGAAATCCAACACAAAGATTTAGAAAGATTATTAAAGTCTTATTGTTACTTTCCCAAGATACAGTTTCATAACTGAGAATTCCAACAGTATTTAAAATATTCTAAGATACTAGCTTGATTTTATGAAGGGAGCCAAACTTGAATGCTAAAACCCAGAGAGACAGTTCCAAAAAAGAATAAATAATGAATATAGATATAAAAATTCTAAATAAAATATTATCAAATGTGACACAGTAATGTATTAAAACAGGTTTTATTCACAGAATGCAAGAAGTACTTTAACTTCTAGACATATTAATTTATTATATCAACAATGTATTTCCATTGGATTCCTCATACATCAAATTTAAACTTTCTATGAAAAAGGCATTTTTTAAACTTAGATGTTGCTCTCTGGTTTCTAGCTGTGCTGGTGACAAGTAAGATTTGCTGTATAAGGTGTTAAAGTACATTCAAAACATTTCAATATTTGAA
The DNA here is from genome assembly GCF_020740605.2 of Lemur catta. Taxonomy (NCBI): domain Eukaryota; kingdom Metazoa; phylum Chordata; class Mammalia; order Primates; family Lemuridae; genus Lemur; species Lemur catta. The sequence goes on along the minus strand of NC_059133.1, from coordinate 91,049,403 downwards.
CAAAAAGTACACATATCAGTAATGCACAGATAATCAGTCACTGAGACAACAATTACTGAGATAACCATTGGTGATCTTTTGAAAGCAGTGGTCGTTTCAGAGACTGCAGCATTTTTTGGACAATTTCTTCCTGAAAGAAAATGAAAAAAAAAAAAAAAGTTCAAATTGATCTTACAATTTCAGTGTATTTATAGGCAGCTGGAGGCTTTGCTAAAATGGGTAGAAAAATATTTGAAGAATATGCTCTATAAACTCTTGTAGTATTCGAAAGAACAACTCAATGGACTAAGAGTAAGATTTAAAAGAAGACTTTCCCATCACAATACTAAGAGAGTGTGTGTGAGGGGAGAGAGAGGGAGAGAGTGTGTGTGTAAGGGGGTGGCAGGCACAGGAGGAAAAATAAAAGGTAGACAAAAGGGTGAACAACTACTTTTTGACTTCTCTTCCAATTTCAGCAATGCTTGAAGATTTTACTTTTGGTCAAATCTCCCTTGAATCACTAACTCAATTCATAAGAGTACATGGGATCTAAGAAAAACGTGAATCTGGGTGAGATTAGTCTACTCAGTGTCAAGTTTAATGAGTTACGAGCAACCTGCTGTGATGAGGCTTCTGCCCCAGAGAATGGGGGCGAGTCACATGTGCCTCAGGTGGGGGTTGGGAGGCAACGTGACTTACAAAGCAGAAAAACTCAAGGGACCTGGGACAGATGGCTGCCCTGAGCTGAGGGTCTGAGCCTGCTCAGCCTCATCCATCACGGCCATGTGTGTCCCAGGTGCTGCATGACCAGCGGATAGTAGAATGGCATCCTGAAAGGCTGTTCCAAAAATACTGTGTTTTTGCCTGTCCTACATATTTTCTTAAAGAAAGTAAATCTTGATAGGGTGAAGCCGATTGTCTTGGGAGCTTGACTGTCAATCTGAACCTAAGGCCACAGCTTTTTGCAAAACCAAATAAACATCACAAAGAAACAAATAAAGACATTGGGAAAACAGAGATATTTAGTGATTATGGGGCCAGATTGGGAACAAATCATACTCACACAGCACTTTACTTCTTCTATTGTTTCACGTAACATTTTTAGAAATCTTTTCTTCTTCTTATGGTGCAGAATTACCTTAATTAAAAGATGATCAAATTATATTTATTATTCAATCATATTTAATTAAATTTAATGTAATTAGACAATTGTGATTTCATTATCCATTTTGTGTCACTGTAAAATTGTCTTGTTTCTATACCCTACAGATTAGTAGAATTTTGGAAAATTTCAAGTGTTTGGAACCACTGTCTTTTACTTCCTAACGTTACCAAGTTGGGAGCAATTCCCCTTTCAAGAAGACCTTTCCTCTGACATACAGATAGGTGTCCTTTTTGGGAGGTGACTCTGACACACAAATTGTTGTTGGCCTTACCTTCCTCCTAGCATAGTGGCTAGTTTTCCTCAGTGTCTTCTCCGCTGTTGAGTCACATGCTCCATCCTGGTCGTTCTCAGAAACTGAGGAATTCTTTTCTACCTCCCGATTATCTGGCTTCAGATTTGGCCCTTTAAACAAATCAAGCCCTGTGGGGACAATGACAAGTGTCAGTTTTTCCTAACTCAGTGATATTTGAGATTAGTACAGGCCCTAGTATTCCATGCATATAGGAATGTATGTCTCTCTCTCTATATATATACATATATGTATATGGAGTGACTATATACACGAAAAAATTAGTTTATAGAGGCTAGAAACCTGAAAAAGGTCCTAGTAAATACAAGAAACCTAGAATAAAATGTCTTGTCACCCATATCCCATCTCTACCTTTTCTCCACCCCAACTATCTCACAATACCCCTTATGGAGACAGACTAACCCAATGAGGTAGCTTGAGGCGCATCGTTTCTTTCCGCCATTTCTTTTTTGCTGTTTGCTGGTGTGTCTAATAGCTTTTTAATGTCTTCTTCTATTTCATAATTTTGTAAAAAGTTTTCCAGAAATTCGTCACAAATGCCAGTTTTACCTGATGACGTAGAAAAATTTGCTGAAAACAGGAACTTCCTAGGAAAGCACATTTCACCAAAGAGTAATCCTCTTGTTTAACATGCTGTAATAACTCCACCTCAGCAATTAAAGCTGTGGCACCAGTGGGTGTCATGGAGAACATGGCGGGGGGTGTGGGAGGGACAGAGAGAGAGCACTACGTACAGACTGAGAAAGACAGAAAATGGCACAAAATGTTTGGGTCTTGGAGTGAAACATGAGTAGGAAAAATCTAAATTCACACAAGCCTTAAAAGCTCTTAAATAGAAAGATACAAGCTCATCTTGACTTTTTCCCTTCTTTTTACTTAGAAAATGATTTTCTATTCTTTTCTAACCAGCATGGAAAGGCATTAAAAATTAATAATCAATGTTAATGAAAGCCAATAGGACAGTGTTAAGAAAAGCACGTCTCTAATGAGAAATGTCCTCCTTGCAGGGTATGGTCAAAGGAAAATCTAATGAATGTTTCTGGACAATTACAATGAGATTTGAGCAATATAGAATATTTCTGCTTATTGGAAATGATTAGTGCTTAAATATGTATTTGGGTGTGTTTTTTCTGTTGCTCTCTATTTTCTCTCAGAATTTAAAGTAAAATTAAGCCAAGGATAGTTCTTCCAGACTTAAAGGTATCAGAAAACTTTCAGTTGGGACATTCACAGGCAGATAAGACATGAAGCCAAGTTGGGGACCTGTGGCTCTGCCCCAATATTTGGTGTTCTGAGCTCATTATTTATTTGTCCATGTGCATGACAAATCCTGTAAACCAACTTAGCTTTAGTGAAATCTATGCTCCATCCTTTACTACCACATCCTTACAAAAATATTTACAGTGATATGTAATTTGTTAGAGTGCACAGAGCTGTTTAGTACTAGTTCAAACCACTGATGTTTCCTTCATGCAACTTTTCCTCTCTCTAGAGTATACCCTGAACATGGGGTCATTAGCACATTCATGGAGAATTTCTTTCCTAGTACTGAGACAATACTTGTTTTCCTAAAAGAGCAATGAATCCTTGATAATATTGCCATGTTATCACAACTTACCTCCAAATCCTTGGGATGAGGAACAACTTGCCTTGGATGGCAGATCTTCCATTTCCGAAATCACAGTAGAAAATTTTACCAGAGGAAGTAGCTTTTAAAGGGAAAGCAAATTAATCCAATGCAAATTGAGCAATTAAATCAGGATTAACCACACACCCTTGATAATCCAATGAAAGCTTCAGATACATTAGCCATGAAGATTCCCATTCTTACTTCCATATGAATACTGTATACAATTTCTGGGGGTTTACATAATCTCTGAGCCCATTCATGGAACAATCATGTTTAGAACCACCAGGTAAGCGAATTTTCTCTGGAGACTCTAATGTCTAAGCACAGTTATATTTATACTGCACCTAAAATTTTGGAACATTAGTTGTGCTGCAGAAGATTAAGCTTACCTATATTGACAGGCTAGTCAAAAAAAAAAAAAAAAGAACTATTTTGTGCAAACTGTATGCTTTTTGCTTTAGGATTTAGATTAAAGAAAGAGAATATAAATTTGGCATTGTGGTTACACAATATATCCACCTGGTGCAGACTGCAAAGATTTTTAATATTTCCTAAGGTTTTTTTGGTTTGTTTGTTTTTCCTCCCAATCTCTCAAACAACTCTTCTTAGGCCAATGGAGATTATTTTCCCTGGAGATCAGCCAAAGGTCCTCTGAGGCCTCAGGTATAGTTGGTGCCTCCTTTCCGTTCTACTTCTAAAAATTTCTGATATGGGAGAGCAATATGGTGCCTCTCGCCTGAGGACTGCTTGAAGTTTTCTATCTTTAGGTGGAGTTGAAAGCCATTCCAATTCTAATAATAGTGAATATTGTTTTGGTGTTCTGTATAGAAGGCAAAATAAGGGTTTGTGGAATCCTTGGACTGTTTTTTGTCTCTTGGTATCTCTAAACTTTTCCCTCACTCAGATGAAAAAAATTCAACTATCATACAGCCCTGAAAGGAAGGTCGACCTTTTGGAAGAGATACCAAACCATCCGTACCCTTTTTCTTTTTGGATGATTTTTTCTAAGGTGGACATCCTGGGTGCCACGCCCATGGATGATCTGGAGGAGTGGAGACTTTGGGAGGGATCTGGCCCCAGGAGCAGGAGCAGGATTTAGGACAGTAAGTCTCATCAATTCCCTCCTTGGTGACTGGATTTAGACCAAGCCCCAAAGAAGTGAAGTTAATTTAATCAGCACAAATCTCATTGGGTCTTTATTTTTGAGAAATTTTAGCTTTTCCTTAAAAAATAGTTTAGATCTTTTCTAAATCTTCAGATTAAAATGTATGTGTTGATAAAATTAAAATTATTATTAAGAAAATAATTGGTAACAGAAATCAGGGTAAGAATATTCCATAACTCAATTTTGTTTCAGGAAGTCTTACTCATTTACTTGTTTGTACTGTATTATAACGCTAATCATTGCTCAATCAAAAAATAGCAGTTCAAAATGTGTTTCTCTTTGTTTTTGGATTTCACTTCAATATATGATTTATTTCTATTCTGGTCTAAGGTAAATCTCTTCATTTGTTCAATCATTTTTTCCCCCATTTGCTAACTCTTTCCTCTTTTACACCCAGAAATGACTCCCAGGTTCTTCATAATGCTGACAAAAACCTACTCAGTTTTCAAAAGGATTTATGTATATCTCAAAGAGGAGAAAGGACTTAAAATTACAAGTTTTCTAAGAAAATGCTAAAAAAAGGGAGAGAGAGGATGTCTCTTCCTTTATCTCCAGCAGGGAGAATTAAGCCTCTTATATAGAATGTTTATTTGTCCTTAGATGCTACAACAATAAATGCTCTCTCTTTAATTGCCAAATGGAGAAATGTCAACAGCTATATTAAACAGGGTGAAATAGCATATCAATGCTTGTAAATATATTCAATAACATTTTTTTTGGTAATAATTGTTTTAATAATATGGTTGACTCTGTGGAATTGTCCCTTCTTATTTCATTGAAAATCATGGAAAAGTCAATTGTGATGCCAATGTATTAAGAAAAAATTAAGAAGCTGGCCCAAGAAGAAATGTTTGTGAGGTACAATTTTTAGAAATTCAATTTAGGAGCTCTACGCACTATTAAGGACAACAAAAGAAAAAAATTGTAAGATTTATTTAATAAGTTCTTCTATGGTATGCATGTCTGCTACTCAATGCCAGACATACATACCCTCTTCTTATACAGAACAAGACAAGTCTCTGTACCCAAGGCCTTTGTAGTAGATACTTGTTAGAGTCTGAGTTTTGCGCCGAAAAATCAGTAATCTGCTATTCTGCTTCTGTAAAACCTGCTTGCTCCTGCTTGCTACCCATAACACAGAAATTCCTAAGAGACTACAACACCCATGTTCTGTGCAAAATGATTACAGCCCCCACGTTTTGCATGAAGCTATTACAACACTCATGTTTTGCGTGAACAAGATGTGGCCCGGAGCCCAAACTGCCCAGATTCTCTTACACCAAAGATAAGAAAATGATGTAATGCTTACTCAAGGCTTTTTGTATACGTGCTTGCTCAATTTTAATAATTTTCTACACACAAAGTTACAATATAAAAACTTTCTGTTTCAAAGGCTCACTACTGCACTCTGTGCCGCCTTTGGGTGGTGCAGAGGGTAGTCGCTGGCCAGCTAATAAAGACTCCTGGTTTGGCTCAATTCAGTCTTTAGGTGGTCATTTCTCACGTCTCAGACCATAACACTTGTCACAGGATGAGAGGCACATGGGTCAGACTTAAAACCAACCTTCAGTCTGGGTATATGTTCAGCCAAACCCCAACAACCCCAACATAGCCACATCTGATCCACAGCTCAATGAGAGAGAAATAAATATTTCTTGTTCAAGCCACTGAGTTTGGGGTTGGATCTCTTGAGGTCAGGAGTTCGAGACCAGCCTGAGCAAGAGCAAGACCCCCCCGTCTTTACTAAAAATATAAAAAATTAGCCAGGTGTGGTGGTCTTGCCCTTGATTCTAGCTACTCAGGAGGCTGCGGCAGGAGGATCACTTGAGCCCAGGAGTTTGAAGTTGCTGTGAGCTAGGCTGATGCCATTAAATAAATTGTAAGGTGCATATCATATACATCCATACCATAGAGGAACATGCATTAAATAAATCTTACACTAGGTCAGAATCATTAGTGTATGTAATACGCATTGCATCCAAACATGTCATCATACAGTTTCTGGGAAAGTTATCATGCCTGTAAACTTCCACAGCACCATGTGCATATTTATCCTGCCCCATTGAGTTATTTCTTTTGCCCAATAATTTATTTATTTAGCATGTATTTTTATGTGACTAAAAGATAAAAATAACATGAGTCTTTAATTAAAGAACCCAAGAATCCTTTGAAAGAATGTGCATATGTGTGTGGAGGATTAGATATAAATAGTTTGGGGGAGAAGCTCCATAGTTCCTTTAAAATTCTCAAAACTCTACTTGAAACAAAGAAGTAGATTAGAAGTAATTAGAAACATCTAATTAACCTCCAGTATAAATAATAAAAAAATTCAAACCACGTGGTTCTATGATGATCTTTATATCCAAAGGTTCTATATGATACATCTGAATGTTTATAAGGCAGCTTCCTCTGACGTCCTAAAACAAGAAAAGAGATATTATTTTCAAATTAAAAGTAATAATCCAGAAGGAAAATTAGATAAATTGAATATACATGTTAGTTATAATCACACAAGTGGATACATGCATATAGACAAATATATTCATGTACATAACAAGCAAACAGCTGGGATTCAGGGATTTAACTGAGATAAACAAAATGAGCCTTTTAAATGCTTCACTGAGTGTCAGGTATCCAACAGCCTTGGATTTGATCTCTTCTGTCAGTTGTTGAGTCTGATTCAGACAGTCCAGGATGTAAATATTGGGAGTGAATAGGGCCATATTCTGCTCTCCACAACCAAAAGGCACGTGGAGAAGATTCTGTAAATTTTGCATGCCAGAACCGAGAATATCTCCTGAAAAGTCAATCAAATCAATATGAAGGACTTTATAAAAATTGATCAAATAAGTAATACTAGTTTATATTCAAGATCTCTATGCCATGGATATTCAAAATAATGATTTTTCAATATTATCTCCATCTTCCTCTCTCTTCTATTTGTTGGCCCCACACTGTGGAATTAGCAAGACACCTCAGGGCCTTCTTTCCAGAACTAAGGTGAAGATATATTATCCAAAGCAGCACAGCCAAGAGCAGAGCCAAAAAGTTTGTGGGCATCAAAATTCCTAGAGAGCTCCCAGGATGAAGTAGAAAACTCTAAATTAATTGTCATTCAAAAAGGACAGAATTGGGGCCCCCAAATGTTTACCATTTATCAGATACTGTTCTGAGCACACTGTTGATACTAATTCACTCAATCCTTATATAAATAGGTGCTATTATTCTCATTTATATTGAAGCTGGGGCGCATACAGGTTAAAAATTATTCCAGTATCACCCAAAAAAGTTGTAGCAGAGTCAGAAATTGAGCACAAACAATAGGGCTTCAGAGTACCTGGATTTGACCACTTCCCTACACTGTCTACCAATGCTGAGCACTTACTATGTATCTGGAAGTGTCTAAGCATCTCAATCTGTTTAATTTTTATGACAGTCCTATGATTGTTATTTAACCATAAATAAAATTATTCTCATTGAAAAGATGAGGAAATGAGGTACAGAGAGATTTGGCAATTTGCCAAAAGGGATACAGCAAGTAGTGAATCTGGGATTCAAACCTAAGGCAGCCTTCTGGGACAGTTGCTTCTCTTAACCGCTATGCGTTGCCCCTATAATGAACTTCTACAGTCTGAAGATTGAAATCATGTCAAGTATATTTTCCAGTCACAACTGCATGAAACTAGAAATAAACAACAGGAGGAAAACTCACAAATACGCAGAAATTGAATAATACACTCCTAAACAGGCCAGGTGCAGTGGCTCACGCCTGTAATCCTAGCACTCTGGGAGGCCGAGGCGGGTGAATCACTCGAGGTCAGAAGTTCGAGACCAGCCTGGCCAAGAGCGAGACCCCGTCTCTACTAAAAATAGAAAGAAATTATCTGGCCAACTAAAATATATATAGAAAAAATTAGCCAGGCATGGTGGCGCATGCCTGTAGTCCCAGCTACTCGGGAGGCTGAGGCAGTAGGATCGCTTAAGCCCAGGAGTTTGAGGTTGCTGTGAGCTAGGCTGACGCCACGGCACTCACTCTAGCCCGGGCAACAGAACGAGACTCTGTCTCAAAAAAAAAAAAAAAAAAAAACACTCCTAAACAACCAATGGGTCACAGAAAACATAAAAAGGAAAATCAAAAAGTACCTTGAGACAAAAGAAAATAAAAACACAATGTACAAAAACTTTTGGTATATAGCAAAAACAGTCCTGAGAGGGAAATTTATACCAATAAACTCCTAGACCACAAAAGAAGAAAGATCTCAAACAAACAATCTAATGTTACACTTTAAGGAACTGGGAAAAGAACAAACTAAGCCCAAAGTTAGCAGAAGGAAGGAAACAACAAAGATCAGAGCAGAAATAAATAAAATAGAGACTAGAAAAACAATAGAAAAAAATCAATAAAATGAAAATTTTTTTTGGAAAGATAAAGTCAACAAACCCTTACCTAAAGTAAGAAAAAAAGAGTGAAGACCAATACATAAGATCAGAAATTAAAGATGAGATATTAGAACTGATACCACAGAAATACAAAGGATCATAAGAAATTGCTATGAACAATTATATGCTAACAAATATGATAATGGAGAAGAAATAAATACATTCCCAGACACATACAACCCAGGCTGATTATGAAGAAATAGAAAATCTGAACAGACCAATGGTGAGTAAAGAGATTGAATCAGTAATCAAATTTTCCCATCAAAGAAAAGCCTGGGCCCGGATGTCTTCCCTGCCGAATTCTACCGAGCATTTAAAGAAAAACTAATACCAATTCTTCTAAAACTCTTCCAGAAACTGAGAGTGGAGATAATACTTCCAAACTCATTTTATGAATCCAGCATTACCCTGCTACAAAAGCCGGACAAGAACACTGCAAGAAAACTGTAAGCAAAGATCCCTGATGAACATAAATGCAACATCCTCAGTAAAACACTAGCAAACTGAATTCACCAGCTCATTAAATGGATGGAAATTGAAACGTTTGCAAATAAGATTATGGAAAAATAAGAAAGGAAAAATCTCTTCCACTATACAGTATTCTTTAGGTCTCCATCTTAAGTCTTTACTTTGGGCTGTAGACAGGTGGTGAGAATAGAGTAGGGGTTGAACAGTCAGGATTTTTTTTTTTAAAGTGATAAAAATAAATCATGTAGGTAACTATCTTTGAAATCATGAGTGAGCAAGAAAGCAGTTTTCCCTTTTCAACAGGGGAACAATGACAGGTACATGTTATACTTAATTTTGGGATATATTTTATGTTTCTATGTACAAAAGTATCTTATGGTTATTTCTGATTACCCTTTAACTCTTCCAGTTGTTAGCATGCTACTGAGGCTCTAGGTTTATAGGTCCTGCGAATTAGCAGTAAGAAGCTTTGCCTAGCTTTAGTCATTGACCCACAAGGACCACTAGCTTTGTGTGGAACCCGTTAGCTCCTACCTGAGTGTTACAGTTCCAGTGCAAAAGGAGTGCAATATCAATGTTAACCAGTTCAGCATGCTGTGCTCTAAAAATCATTGGTTTGTAAGAAAATATCAAAATTTTTTTTTACTGAGGTGACCTTAAATGAGACATCAGCCAGAAATGCTAATGATGGAAATAAATTTTTATCTGTCAGAGTTAAAATGGCCTTTAAGAGAGGAAAGAGCCAGAAAGTGAGTGTGTGCCTTGGCGGCTCTGGTAGTTAATTTCTTAGTGTGGCTGAGTATCTGGTCAGCTATGCCCACCTTAGTCATCAAATCCTATGCCCACCTCAGTCATCAAATCCTATGCCCACCCTCAGTCATCAAATTCTAAGGACAGAAATGGAGCCCAAAACAGACAACAAAACTAGTAAACAGGATCATGGCAGAAATAGGAATAATTTTTCCTTTTCCTCCAAGCCTGTGTATTATATTGCTTTGTAGACTTACCAAGGACAGACTAAAACACTCTAAGTGAAACTTTCACAGGATTTTCTGGTGAAGGTAACACTGTTGAGACACTGTGGATCCTAGGAAACAGCAAAGTGCATTTATTAATTCAAAACTCTAATTATGATTTTGACTTTGATTATAATTTATCTTCTTGATTAGTAAATCACTTAATGTCTTCTTATTGAATATTCCCAACTCTAAAATAATCAGGAAAAAAAGGTCAAAGGGATTCCTAAAAATTATAACTAATCAGATTTACTTAAAGTGTTCATAATCAAGTACAATTTCGCATATGATGAAACCTTAACTTTGGAGAGCACATTACAATTTACTATGTGATTTCACACACATTATTTAATTGGATTTTCACAAAATAACTTACAGGATGGATAGGCCAGATATGTTTTTCCCCTCTTGGTATAGAAGAGAATGTTCAGGCCAAAGGAAAATAAGAAATTTAGAACATCACATAATTATAAATAATAAAACACAGAATCTGGACCCAGGCTTTTTGAATTCAGGGTCAGTGTAATTTTCACACTGGTGTTGAAATACTCCACAACCTGTGTGTGCTCCTTAAGATGATAAAATATTGGAAAATAAAATGAGATCTCTGGCTTCTCTAACTATAGGAGTCTTTGGTATTTCTAACATTCAAACAAACAAACCAAAAATGGCAGCAAAAGCAAAATAAGTTAGATGATAGAAAAAAATCTTCTTGTAGTCTAGTGCTATTAATAGGGCAAATGATTATTGCAGTATTGAGAATAGAAAGATTTTTAGGCAACGGATATGAGTGAAAGCCTTAGATAAGTAATGGCCCCCTGAAGATGTGGTAATCAGAAAAAAAGACTTGTTAGATTTTGGCTCACAGGTAGGTTGGGTTTCTGAACTGGGGAGTAGAATATAGGAAAGAGCTAAAAGTTTTAAATTTGCTTTGGTTTGTAACATGTTTATGAATATATTTTATTACTGAAAGTAATTTATTCTTTCCCAGTAGTCATGTTCCTGAGAAGATAAATCATAAAACAGTTAATTCCAAAACAAAGACAATTAAGGTTTCATTCAATGTCTTCATGTTAGCAAGGCCATGTAAACGTGTCTACTTACCATTTGTACAATTAAGTGAGCCCTGTGTTATCTCCTTTTCAATACCTTCAGGCTAATTGTTGGAAGAAGAAAAGAGAATAGTCATGATCAATTTTATATATCAAGTAAGTTCAGAATATTCATAAATTAAGAATATTTAAATAGAACAAATCATTTTCAAAAAAATTATCCCAGATAATGGCTATATGAATTCTTAAGCCCAAGATAATGCAGAAATGATCATTTGATTTTTTTCATGCTATAGAATAAGCTGAGTGTTAGTAAAATTAAAAGTTAGGACTTTCTTAAAGATCCTTCAAGCTCCAAAATTCTGTCACTCTATTTCAAGAATATTGTACATTTGACTTTAAATATTCTCTATGTAGAGTGCACTAAATGTCTCTCCCTGGCCTTCTTTTACTAGTATTTGGTTGTGCTTATCTTTGGGTAAGTGATTCCCTTCTATTTCCATGAGCTCTGAAAGATACATCTTACACTTCTTAATAAAATGAACATTTAAAAATACATACAGAATTTTTCTCCCAGCCACATAAGTTTTACTTTAAGGTCCTAACTCTACCACTAATGGTTTGATCAGCATATACCTCTGGCCAATGTCTAGAGCCACGGATGATCCAGTCCCACTAGTCACCATTCTGCAGGGTCTCAGCAGTGACAGTGAGGTTGACTATACCTTAAATGGCAGGAAATATAAATGACAGATATTTGAATGGAGATACAAGAAGGTAGAGATCATTCTGGATCCTCAGTTGAGGCAAATTGTAAAAAAAATGAAATTTTACAGAAGAGAAAATAGAACATGACATAGAAAGTAAATAAGAACTCTTAAGGTCAGGACTTGATTCCAACTTCCTACCCCTGCCCCCAGGCATATTGGTCTTGGATTGAAAAAGAGAAATACCATCATGGGAATGGGAGAATGGGGAAGTGGTGGTATGAAGCAGTGGGCCATAACAAAGAAATAGTCTAACAGAAGATTTTAAAAGGATTTACAAAGGAATGCAAAAACATATAATAACTGCAACTCTTACCCAATGTTCGGGGGGTAACCGGCCAAGATAAAGGATTTTTTTTCTCATTGCTACATATACAAATATTTTCACACTCAGTTGAGAGAAGTCTGGCTTGGTAAACACTAGATGCTTTCAGTATGGTATTAAGCCATGAGAGTCAGATGAGAAAAGAAAAAGAAAAAGGATTTAGTGTTTTCCAAGCATCAACATAATAGTCATGCATGTCTAAGAGGTTAGAAAGGAAATTCCTCAACTTTCATATATTCTGCTGTGGGAAAAATGGTTTCCATACCACAGGGAGACCTTCAAAGTCCTGCTACGTAATTGTTATCTTTGGCACTTGTTGACTAATTATTTCAAAAAAACAGTGCTTAGGTTTTACACGATAACGCATTACCTGAGAAAGCAAAATAAGCAGATGTTTTGACCAATTTGGGTTGATCAAGTTATCATAAGTTCTTGTGAGGCCATTTACCTTTTATTATCTATAAATCAAGGCCATAGTCATCTATGGCTCACAATTGTCATATATGCTATTGCAAATAACATACATAAAATATCTAGAACAGTGCATCTCAACTCCAGCTCACAAATAAAAACTGTATTAACAAGGAAGAAAACACAAACTTTCTTGATGTGAAAAATGCTTTTATTTTTCTCTAAAAATTAGCTGTTACTGAATGCTGCATCCTGATAATCTGAATAGATTTGCATGCTTGATTTTTTTCAGTAATCAGTATCACTTATAGTAAGAATAGATTGATCAGGCATATTACTTGGCATTTTGGATATGTCATTTTTTCACTACTATTTACTGATGTTGACCAAATAATTGGATAGCAATAAAGGGTTGGGTTTAGGGATCATATCACATTTAAAACAATGTTAAAGAGAAGATGAACTAATATAAAAATCAAAGGCCATCTTATTATTATTATAGATATTGTTGAAATTTTCTATTTGCATAAAGAGAAGGAAAACAAACCCAAATATGCTTATGATTTGCAGTGTATTGTGCAAGGCTCATTGTTTACATGATCTCATTCCATTCTCATAAGAACCCAGCCAAATATATGTTACTAACAACATTTTACACACTGATAAACTGAGGCTTATGGTGGGTAGCACCTCATCCAAAGAAACAGAACTAGACAGTGTAAAAGCTAAGAATCCAGATTTAAATATCCATGCTTTTCCTGCTATGAAATTGCTGTTTTTTTCCACAGCTGTTGCCCAACTATCAAGAGAATATGAAACCTCTAAGATATTGTATGTTTTGCATATCCTTAGGTAATCCAAAGGTGAAAAGTAAACAAATTTAAAATCTAATTTTAATAACATTCAGCTTAATTATTTAATCAGCCTTTCTGCTTTAGAAGGGTCTTGTGCCTAAAACTCTTGGATATGTTTAAAAATCAAAGGTGACAGACATCTCTTCCACCAATCCACCTCCCCTCACACACAATGATAAAAGATAACCTACATCATAGAGCTTGTCTCTTTTATGGCCATCTAGACACCTAGATATAATAATTTATATTTCTTTTTTTTCTTTCTTCCTTCCTTCTTTTCTTTCTTTCTTTCTTTCTTTCTTTCTTTCTTTCTTTCTTTCTTTCTTTCTTTCTTTCTTTCTTTCTTTTCTTTCTTTCTTTCTTTCTTTCTTTCTTTCTTTCTTTCTTTCTTTCTTTCTTTCTTTCTTTCTTTCTTTCTTTCTTTCTTTCTTTCTTTTCTTTCTTTTCTTTAGACAGGGTCTCGCTAGAGTGCAGTGGCATCATCATAGCCCACTGCAACCTCCGCCTGCTCAAGTGATCCTCCTGCCTCAGCCTCCCATGTAGCTGGGACTACAGGTGTGCACCATGACACCTGGCTAATCTTTTTTCTGTATTTTGTAGAGATGGGATCTCACTCTTGCTCATGATGGTCTGGAACTCCTGGCCTCAAGCAATCCTCCTGCTTTAGCCTTCCAAAGTGCTAGGATTTATAGGGCAGTGAGCCACCATGCCCTGCAAATAATTTATATTCCAAACCTTTGCATTGAATGGTTGGTAAAGCTGGTTAATGTCTTCAAAGACAAGCTTTTATAAAGTCCTTATCATCACACAACTGAAATTTGGAGATAATTTACATAGGAAAAAACTTGTTATTTACAAGGAAGACTTGAAGTGGTACCTGAATACATCTGTTCAGATACTTGAAGACATTGGCCTTCAGAGTGAATGCTTCTCCTTGAACTACTGATTAGGGGAAGGTGAGGTCCACAAAGAAGTGCTGAAAAGCTCTTAGGAAGGTGGTTGGGGAGATGCCAAATCCAGCTTTGTCATTCATGCAGAATCCACTGGCCTTCCATTGTGTAATGGTATTGGGAACACTAAGGCTAAGGTTGGCTACACCTGTGGAGCTAAAAAAGGATAACCTTGAAGAGAGGAGCTGTCACCATATAATCCATATACAATTACATCATTCCATTTACTCAGAGCTTTACATTCCTTCCTTTGACTGTTTGACACTCTACTAAACTACAATAGGCAGCTTCTCTTTTTATCCCATCCTGCCTCTGTTTAGCTCCATGTTATACCTTATCTATAAAAAAGTTCAAAACCAAATTTTTGTGTTCAGTGCATTAGCTTCCCTTATCTTAGAGTTACCTTGGATTCTACTCTGTTAGTTTTGAGATCTCATCTTTTTATTCTACTTTAAATTTTATTGATGCTATATCTTTTCTTATGATCCCATAATTGATCTTATGATCAAATTATAAACTACTGAAATATTTGACATTGGCATTAATTTCTTACTTTTTTTTAAAAATACTGGGAAAGATACTTTTATCTCTTTGTATTTCTATCTTTTGTTATTGATAGACACCGTGAGTGGTCTTTAACACCAAAGTACCTAGAAATCTTGGAGTAAGCAGGATACATGAATTAATGACTCATTTAATTTACTCAGGATGCATAAATTAGTGCTTAGTTTAACTTACTTTTAGTTTACTTATAAGCTATTTATATCACATTTATCCAACTTTACTGATAACTGTAGAATCATGAACCCTATAATACAGTTTTCAAGTTTAAAATGTGCACATTAGCCTTATACTTGAATTTTTTTATGGTGCCTATTTAGAAGCTTATTTTTCCCAACCTCCCTTCCTCCCCCTCTTCCTACTTTTCATTCTTTCTTTTTTCTCTTTTCTTGTTTTCTCCACATTTTCTTTCCTCTTTTTCCTCCTTTCTCCCTTACATCCATATGTATTTGTTGAGTATTATGGTCATGTCATACAACAAATAACAACATTTCAGTCTGTTTTTGTGGTCTCCCATACAACTTTTCTTCCAACAAAATCAAGTTCTATGAAAATAAATGATAAAAAATAAAAGAGTAAAGAAAAGAAATAAGGGAAAAACAAAAGAGAGAACTAGGAGAAACCTATCAGAGGCTCTGCTGAATTTCTGACATATTCTGTTAATTTTCAGTTTTTTGGACATATTTATTTTGATAAGGCTAAAAAATATTGTGAATACTGTCTGTCACTTACATAAGTAAAGAAAAATTAAATGAAGAAAAACAACAATAAAAAAATCTTAGTTGTGATAAGATTCTAAACCAAAGATTCAAGAAATGATTTTCTCAGAGTTTCACTTTTTTATCAAATTGACCCTTTGGGCTGGAATCTAAATACATTTCTGGTTGCATCTCTGGGACAATTTTGAGGAAGCTATTCGTTTTGGAGTAAAATCTGCATGCAAAGTACTCTGGCTGAGGGTACCGAGGCAATACCCAGCCACAAGAATTGCAATTTTTATCAGTCTTATAGATTGCCTAGACAAAAAATCAAATGTACAGGTATTTAAGGATAAAGAGAAATAATAAATGAAAGAATATTTGATGAGATGGCTTATTATCATGCTGCTTCATCTCTACAGGAAAATCTCATGGCCTTTCCCTATTAAGTCTGACTCCATCCCCCAAACCCACTTTCCAGTTGTATTCCAGAGGGACCACTATATGGCTTTTACAATTTATTGATCTATTCAAGTACTAGTTCAATAACATTACACTAAATATTTTACTATGTAGATTGATATAGCTCTTTCACTATAATATGAGGAACCTGTGAATGCATAAGTTGACTTTGATACTAATAACATAACTTTCATAATGCTTAAAGATGGAGAAGTTTTTATGAGATACAGCAAGGAGGTTACCCTAACCACAGTCATTTGCCATTATCAATACAGAAGTCTGAGTGTATACTTTAAAAATATCTAGGAAAGACTGATATTTAATTATTACAGATAGTAGTTTTTCTTTTGAATGTATCCAGAGAAATTCTTTATATTATTCCTTGCTAATGGATTACAGGGTTTTTCAAATATTTCTTTTTATGGAAATGCAATTGTCTTTCTATTTCCATGATGAAAGTTAAGCCTTGATTGTTTTCAGTTAATTCTTCTCTATGCATTTAAATATATATGCAATCCTTACTGGAACTCATATAACAATTATCTATTTTTTATAGGGCTTATCTCCTTAATATTTAATTATTTTTCAGTACTCTAGATTCACAACAAGATGTATATATTCATTTCTGTTCTATAAATATAATTTAGCATAAATATAAAGCTTAACTAACCAATACAGTTTTTTTTTTTAAATCTACTTCTCTTTGGCTTAACTTACTTTCAAAGTGATATTTGGGTATATAATCTTAGACTCGTCCAGGGAAAATTGAGCAATGCCATTTATATCTGTGGCATAGTTGCCCACAATTTTGTCTTTCAGGTGCAACTGGATAACTTCATTTGGGATGGGAGAGTTGTCTGGATAAAGCAATTTAATCTGTATAAGACGAAGAAAATAAATTTTTGAAGCATTTAATGAATTTGGGAATCCATTTTGATGGCCCCTGCCAAAGTCTGTCATGGTACTCTTCTCTCTTTGGTGTGTATGCACTTCCTGGGTAGTTTCATCGACTCCTGTTGAGTGTATGACATATACCATCAATATATGAGCCTAAACTCTATTTTTCCTACCAAGAAATATCTCTGGAAACTCAAGTTCATTTATTTAAATGTATTCCAAATATTTTTATAATAAAAATGCTACAGTAACCCTCAAAATGGAACGATTTATTTCTGTACCCAAACTTCTCTTTTTTCTTTTCTTTCTTTTTCCTTTTTTCTTTTTTTTTTTTTTTTTTTTTTGAGGCAGGGTCTCACTCTCTCACCAGCCTAGAGTGCAGTGGTGTCATCATAGCTCACTTCAACCTCAAACTCCTGGGTTCAAGGGATCCTCCTGCCTCAGCCTCCTGAGTAGCTGGGACTACAGGCACCCACCAACACATCTGGCTAATTTTTCTATTTTTGTAGAGACGAGGTCTTTCCCTTGCTCAGGCTGGTCTTGAACTCCTGACCTCAAGCAATCCTCCTGCCTCAGCCTCTCAGAGTGCTAGGATTACAGGCCTGAGCCACCACACTCAGTCAGTTCTTTCTCATATATATCTCAGTGATTAGCCCAAACATTCACTTAGTTACTGAAGTCAAAATCCAGGGGTATACTAGACTTTTCCTTAATGTACAATTTTCAGTTGTTGATAAAACATTATCAATTTTATCTTCTTAATATTTTCTGTTTCCAACTGATCATATTCATTTCCATTGCTACTGCCTTATGTCAGTTTCTCATCTTTTTTTCCTCACACATGTTGTATTCTCCCATCCAGTCTCTTTCTCATATTGCTTCTGTCTGTTCTTTCTCTATATTGTCACAAACCAAATTTTCTAAAATATAAAACTTACTTTCTTCACTAAAATTTTTTTATGACTGCTCTAATGAACCATGGTTATTTGCTAGAAATCTCTTTCCCATTGTCTTACTAGTACCGGCAATGCTAGCCTTAAAAAGTCCCTTCTGAAGCTGGCATATTTGTAGCTGATACGATGCCTGCGTTAGTATCTATGCCACTTTGGAACCTTTAAGAGCTCCCTTCTTAATGACATCTAAGGTCACAGTAACCAGAAAAAAGTGTTTCAGACACTCTCTTCTCAGCTCAGTTAGTTTCTTCAAAACACCTGTTTCAGGCCTTTCATCTGCCATCCATCATTTCCCTATTGGTTCAGACAAGCCTCAATTCTTTTTCTCTTTGCAGACCAATGCCTCATTTGCATCATCTACGTAGCTTTTAAATTCAGTTTCATCTCAAGGTTTGATTTGTGAAAAATTCAATTTGTCTCAGCAATCCACAAGCCACGGACACATGGAATTCTGCCTTTGTGATCCACACAGAGGTTTGTTCTAATTTTAGTGCACCTAGAGCAGAAAGATCCTTTGAGCCCTTTTCTAGTCCCAGAACAAGGAACAAGTCATGTGATTCCTGGGGACTTTCCTTTCTTTCTTTGTCCCCACACCCGAACAGTGCTCCAATGGTGGTACCAAGCCCATTACAGACTTCAGAGGCCAGGCATCCAACACTCCATTGGCAGATGTTTCTTGCAGCAGATGAGTCTGTTATGTGTCCCACACATTCAAGCACTATCATTTCAGCCATCCACCGATGCTGCTACTGTCACGGAGAAATTCTCTTGTTAGCCCACAGCTTTGCCCTGCTTTCTGTGTTCTGATATACTACTTCTGGAGCCATTTCCTCTGAAGTCTTGATATTTGTAGAGAAACCACAAAAAAGCAGAGAGTACCTCTATTCTTGCAATAAAGCTTACCCTTCAAAAGAATACAAAGCCATGTGTTTGGTGACTTTATTGCACAAGGCATGGCCAAATATACCATTTGTAATTTCCAGGAATTCAGCTACTATAGTGACCCACTACATCACAGAGTAAATGGCCACTTTTTCAAAAGTAGAAAAGGCATGCCTGATTCTACTGGCATGTCTCCAGGAAGTGATCAGAGTATTTGCTATTATGAAATGGCAAAAAATTCAGAAAAGACCACTCCATAAAACTGTATTTTTGAACAAAAACATTTTACTGTTTGAGACTCATTCATATCTGCCTGTGGCTGCCATTGGTTACCCTAAAATCATCAAGGAGTTGAGAACTCTTACTGTTGGTTTCTAAGAACTAACTCTTTCAAATGCTCATGAAGGCCACCTGCACCTGGATTATGATAGGACAGACTACTTTGTCCAAGAATGCCCAATTCAGGTAGGTACCACCTATCTCCTACACCTGTGACAAATTAGCACTCACCTCAGTGGGCTTGCCTAGTTCTCTACAGGGAAAGATGTCTTGGAGCTACTGATTGTAGGGTAAGATAATACTACACCTTGGTATGTCAAGAAATTTTGGGAGGGAATGGAAAGGAGCTGGGCCTCAGTGGCTAGGCTAGGGCTTAAGTTCACACACACACACACACACACACACACACACACACACACACACACACACGCAAATCTCAAACACCAGATCTTATGCTGGAGTAGACAAAAATAAAATCTCTGAGCTAATATGGACCATGATTAACTGGTAGATCTTAGGAGATTATTGCTAAATTTTGCAAATGGGATAATAGGATTTAGGTAATGTTTTAAAAAGCATCCCAAATCACACTTCATTGAGAATTACTGTTCTAAGAGTTGCAAAATTGTAACTTTATCACTTCTTAATTTATTAGCTAATAAATTTTTGCCCTCCGGTGGCCATTTGGCAATATCTGGGGACACTTTGAGCTGTCACCAAGGGGAAGGGGATGGTGCTAGTGGGAAGAGTCCAGGGATGTTGCTAAACACCTACCATGCACAGGGTAGCCCTCAGCAGCAAAGTATTATCTGGCCCAAAATTTCAGTAGTGCCAAGGCAAAGAAAGAATGGTCTAGAGAAATGGTGCATCTAAGTAATTATTGTCAACATCTGCTAACATCACAATAAAAGAGACAGAAGGAGTGCTTTCTGAGAAAAATAAATGATACCACCTATGAGGTATTCTTGCCTACCATAGCCACCAAAAATGAACTTGAATCTGACCAAGCCTCTAAACCTAACTTATCAGTTTACAGGAAATTCATGGGGCAGAGGCAAATGTAAAAAGATACCCTATGAACTAATAGAATGCATGGATCTTATTTCTGTTCTGTTGTAATAAGCTAAAAATGTCCTTTAAAATTACAATTGGAGAATTTGAAAATTCAATATTTTTGAGGAATTACTATTTATTTTTTAGATAGAAAAATGGAATTGAGATAATGTTTTAAAAATAATCCATATATTTTAGAGACACATGCTAAAATATTTATGGAAGGAATAGTGTGACTATAATAATCTGAGAGGAGAGGTTAAGTTGGTAGGCACATGAATGAAGCAAATTTGGCCATGAGTTTATAGTGGTACATTACAGGGGTGGTGGTTTGTGGTGGTTGATACACTATTATTCCTAATTTTTTATATATTTGAAATTGTCTATAATAAAGTGTTTCTTGAGAAAGTAAATATATAAAACAATAGAAGAAAATGTTGGTGAATGTTTTTGTGATCTCATAGTAAGGAAAGATTTGTTAAAACAAGCCCCAGGAAGCACAAAAATGTAAGTAAAAACTGAAACATTATAATCAAGTTAAAGATTTCTTTTTAACAAAAGACACCACAGAAAAAGTCATCAGATACATGACAAACAGAAAATTATACCTGCAATACCAAGATGCAAAATAGGGTAACGTAGAACAAACAAGGATTCCTGCAGATGATAAACCAATAGAAACAGAAGATTCAAATGAGAATATGGTGCAAAGAGATGCTCCAGCATGTTAGTAATAAGATAAATGCAAACTAAGGCAATAATGATAAATCACTTTATAACTAATAGATTATTAAAATAATAGCTTAATTGGGTGATGTCAAGTGTTGTCACATGGTGATGTCAAATGTTATTAGGGCTGTTAGTATAAAGGAACTTTTATCCACCTCTGGGGATGGTGTAGCTATTATGGTGAGTGATTTGGCAATACCTAGCCAAGTTCTGCATGTGTATCCATTACGACCCAGCTACTCCACTACAGAGAGCATGCTACAGAATATTTTACATATACTATTTTAAGAATACAATCAAATATATTAGAGCAACTAACTACGATGAGAGGAAAAAATGGAAAATATGGATAAAAAAGAATAAATAGGTAAAATAAGTGACAAGCACTAATGTCTGTGTTCTATGAACTGAGGATGATAATCAACTCAACCTTTTATACATGAGGGTCCAAAAAGAAAATATGACAGGGTGTTTCCATGAAAAACAATCCACAATCTGCATAAACTATTACCTCCTTAGGAAATTAAAACTTAAAAATGGCTGAAATGGTAAATTTAATGCTATGTGCATTTTAGCACAGTTTAAAAAATTCAAATAGTATAGAAAAACACCTATGAGAAGTAAAGTAGTACTTAGAGAGAAAGGTAAGAAATGTATAAATTTGAAAACATGGAAGTTTAACATAAGTCTTCATAACAGGGGGCTAGGCAAAAACTCAAAGGAGGTAGAGGAAAGAGTGTAACATAAATGATGAAATAAAAATCATTTAAAATAAAATAAAAATAAAGATAATTAACAAACCCAAAAACTAATGGAAAAAAAACACAAACTAGAAATAAAAAAGGAGAAATAAATTACGATAGATTTATTTTTTCAAATCATAAGTGAACATAAATATTTTTAAGTGAACTATTTTAAAACCTAAACTTAATGGGAAATTACCTAGCTACACAAACTAACACATTTACTTATGAAGAGATAGAATATCTGAACACAAAAATCATTACAAAAAATTCTTAGTAAATTTGAAAAGGGAAATTTTTTTGACTTGATAAACTGTATTTAGTCGGCTGCTCCTCACCTCCTGCTATGCAGCCCGGTTTCAAACAGGCCACAAACTGGTACTGGTCCACAGCTCGGGGGTTGGGGACCGCAGAGTATAAATATAGATATAAATCTCCCTAATACACCTTGAAATTTGGTAAAAGTCATCTAACTATTTAAATGTGAAACAGTAAGAATAACAGAAAGACATATGTACACATTAACACAGACATACACAAGTTTTTTAGGATAAATGTACTGACAATGTTATTTGCACAGGAGATGCAGAGCTATTGTTTCCGATTCTCAGTCTATTGCATGGAGGAAATCCCCTTCTACTGTGGGCATTTTTCACCATTTACAAGAAAGGAAAGATGTCATTAGTAAAGTTAAGGGTGTGTACAAAGTGGAGAAAATGATGGTGTGGTTGTCTGTCAGGAAAACTGGGAATACCATTTCCTGCCTGCGGAAAATCCCGCTTTTTCTATTCACATATATTCCAAAGTCCATTTCCTCATTCTGTAAAGTAGAGATGGGTTTTATTACAACTATAAAAGTACAATGTTGGGATAAAGCCTCTTTACAATTATTACAAAAAAAGAGTTCCAAAGAAAATCTAAATCAACTGTCCTATGACTTTAAGATCATTGTTCTAATCAAGAATGCATTTGGGATGCCTTTTATTGGAATTTTTTTTCAAAAGAACAACAATTTTCTTTATGAATTAAAAAATGAATTCAGTAATTGTCAAAATGAAATATAAATAAGACCTAAGTTCCAGTATGAGTACCTTGTGAATATATTGCAATAATGTTAATAGAAACTGTGTACTTTTATTTTCAGTGAATATTCTTATATTTAACACATAAAAAATTTTATATCCAGATACCTTTGTCTATAATGCAAAATGATTGAAAAGTATATAGGTAATATATAATCTTAAATAGTAAATAAGGAGTATATACTCATGAAAAGTAAAAAGAAAAAAACAAAATTATGCTTCTAATCTTAGTGAAAATATATTCTTTCTTTCAAAGTCAATTTTAGAACATAAATTCTCTTCTTTCCTGTGTTTCCCTCACCTTTTCTGCTTCACTTTCTTAAAAGTA
The DNA here is from genome assembly GCF_020740605.2 of Lemur catta. Classification (NCBI taxonomy): domain Eukaryota; kingdom Metazoa; phylum Chordata; class Mammalia; order Primates; family Lemuridae; genus Lemur; species Lemur catta. Next base: position 91,026,204 of record NC_059133.1, on the reverse strand, counting down.
TGATTCCTTAGGTAGTATTTACAAGTTTTAAGATTAAGAAAATATAAAACTTTTGGAAAGAATCCTAATCATTTTGCAACCTTTGGCTCTCATCACTTTGCATAACATTCTTTGTTCCTTCTTAGGCAGAGGCTGAAGGGTGTAGGGGAAATTTGCCAAGAACTTGCCATGAGTCATATGACAAACGAGAACTTGTCCTTCCTTCGGCAGAACTTGCTCTTGCCAAGCCCTCTGTCCGGAAGCTCGGCGGGCAGCTACTTCAGCAGTGGCCGGTAAGCAATGCTCATCTGTCTTTTCCCTTAAGACCTGTCTTTGTGTGAAGACCCACAGGCCTGTGGTGGGGCAGTGTCAGGGCAGCAAGCTCTGTGTTCTCTTCTGAATGACCATTACTGAACGCAATAAATGTCTGTAAACTTGTTTGGTTTGGCATGAAGTTGTCACAGCAGGTTATAAACATTCCCAGAAACATTCTGCCAGTGAGGCAGAGGTCGTCTCTCAGGAAGGAATGCACTGGGCTGGGAAAGGTTTGCAGTGGCTGCGACCACTTTGCATAAAAGTCATCCTTGTGTTGTAGCTGTCAGGAAGCTACAGTTACTCACCCCGGCTTTTAAATACAGGCATATTAAGAATTTGGTTTGTGTGTCAAACTTTCCTTCCTTTCCTTGCCAGGCAGTTACAGAGGAAGGCAAAGGCCTTGGAGCCTCACAGCCAGTGTGTGGGCCTTGGTTCTATGAGTGACCTTGGATGAGTTATCTAAATTCCCTATGCTTCTCTTTGTCTATAAATGGGAATAACAATGATAATAACATGCCCTATAAGTTTGTTGTGGAAATTGAAAAGTAACATATTTCAAGTGATTAGAACAGTGACTGATGCATAGTATACACTACGTATCACACACGCACATACACACACCAAAGTTCTAGTCATAGTATAGAGCATTACTGTGGGCAATGAATGCTTCATGTTGGACAGGCCCTCTCCAAAATGATTTCTCTGAAATTAGTAGTCTAGAAAGAACTAAAATAATGAGATATTACAAGTTCTATGTGATAATGATATAGGAAAAAAGAAGAAAGGTACTGGAAAAAAAAGAGAAATAAGAATACCTTTATCAGCTGCAAGTAACAGAACACGTAACTAATAGAGACTTCAAAAAATCAAGCATTTATTATCTCATTCGGCACAAATTCTTAGAACAGTGCTACTGGATTGGTTGAGGGGCTCACTAATGCCATCAAGGAGTTTCTTACATTCTTTCTGCTCTACTTCCTTGGTGTATCAGCGTCATTTGCTTTTTTGGTCATGATGTGACTCCTGAAGTCCCAAAGATTATGTCTTGCTAACAGTATTCCATTATGGAAAAAAAAAGTTAGCAGAAAAAGAATTTTCTCTTCCTACATCTCTCTTTCCTGTCTTCCTCCTCCTTCTCTTCTTCTTCCTGTTTCTTGCTCTCTCTCCACCACTTCCCCCACCTCTTTTAACCAAGGAACAAAATCATTGCAGATGCTATACCAGGAAGCACACCTGTACAGCTCATAGCCAGGCTCAGTTTATATCTCTCATTGCTGTGGTGTGCCCTCGAGATACTCCGCTGCATGGCAGAGGTGCTTGTAGCCCTAGCTGGGAATGTTGGTGACTGTTGGCTCTCAGATAAACTCAGTTCTGAGGATTTCCCTCAGCACCAGAGAGACATTTCACCCAGGTCCCCCCTCCTCCCCAGGGGCAGCTCAGTGTGCAGTAACGGGTGTGTGTTGGTATAAAGGCCCTGCTCCCTTGCCTTCAATTAGGGTAACTCTGAGAGGCCATCCCGACACCGTAGCTCCCCATGAGATATACTGAAACCTTTATTGGCGCTGCACTGTAATTCACCTCCTCTTCTGGTACAGTCCTGCTTCTTTCATCTCCCATAGGTGTTGATCTTCAGAGTTTTCTCCAATAAACTTCCTACTCATAAATCTCCATTTCGGAGCTCATGTTTTGTGGAACCTGAGCTGTGGGTTCCAATCACTGCCAAAGGGGACTTGTGATAATGTGATTGGCTTTAAAAAATTATAATTTTTCCAAGAGCACCTGAGACCTGAACAACACACAAGTTCTCTAAATTTAAAAAGAAGAGGAATGTCTCCTGTGTGAGCAACCATAAACGCAGGGTGGTGCGTTGTTGAAGATATTTTATTTTGACTTGCATTGAATCATAAGGATGGGAAGAAGAGAACAGAAAGTTGTGAGCAAGATAAAAATGCCAAACTGTTATTGTTTGATACAGTGAAAAGAAAGTGAGAGCTCTTAAAGATCGGTGACCAGCAAGAACAATTATCATACCAGCATGAGTAGAGTTCCCTACAAGAAGAATTCAGAGATGGTTTAAGCAGTGCTTCTCAAACTTTAATATGTACATGCATCATCTGAGTGTCTTGTTCAATATCTGTGGCTAGGACCTGGCAATCTGCTTTTCCAACAGGCTCCCAGCAATGGCAGTGCTGCCACTCTTCTGACCACGCTTGGAGTAGCAAGGCTCTGGAGCCTCAGCTTTGAACCCCAGTTCGACATTGGAAACACCTGAGCAACTTCTAACACCCTTGAGGCCCAAGCAATGCTCTTAGATCAGGAGTCTTCAATCGTTGTCCTGAGCCCAGAAACAGCAGCATTACTAGGGAAGCTGTTAAACATACAAGTTCTTATGCTCCACCCAGACCTGCTGAGTCAGAATCCTGAAAATAAGCCTCTGCAGTTTCACTCTCTGGATGAGTTTGCCCTGGCAATTCTTATTAAATTGGTCTAAATGAGATACCAGCATCCATTTTTCAAAATAAAACCGAAACACTCCAGGGTCCTAAGAAGTTCAAGGAAACTCCACCCAAGAAAAATATGACTCTTCTGGTACACTTGTGATAAAGGCTTAAGAAGAATGAATCCAGTTTACTTGGGCATATGATGTCCCTAACATTTTTTTTCTGCCTGAGTAAGCAAACGATCAACTTGCAGTCCTCATTTTCTTTGATTCATCTGTAGCGCTTGACACTGTTGATCACTCCTTTTTCTTTGACACAGTTTTTCACTTGGCTTCCAGGAGAAGACCACACTGTTGGTTTTCCTCTTACTTCACTGGTCTCTCCTTCTCAGTCTCCTTGGTCCTCCTCGACCTCCTAACGTTCAGTGCCTCATAGCAAAGGCCCTGACTCTCCTCTGCATCCACACTCGCTGCCTCAGCCATCTCTTCCCATCCCGTGGTCTGTGTGCTCATAACTCGAAGTTTTATATTTTTGACTCAAGAGATCTCTTTCTCTCAAACTCTAATACTGATTGTTCAACTCTCAACTTCATGTCTCCACTTGAGTATATAAAATTAAACACTCAGAGATCAATTCTTAATCTACCACCCCAAACCTACTTCATCATGACCAGCTTAGGTGATGGCAGTTCTCTCTTTCCAATAGCTCAGGCAAACAGCATTGGAATAATCTCTGATCACTCTTTTTCTCATGCCTTATATCCAATCCACCAGGAAATCCCATTAGTTTTGCCTTTGAAATAAACCCAGGATCTGATCACTTCTTACCATCTCTGCTGTGACAACCCTGGTGCAAGCCACCATTATCTTTTCCTGGATTATTGTCACAGCCACTACCAGGTCTCCTCACTTCTGCTCTTGCACTCCCACAGCCTATTCCCAATACAGCAGGCAGGTGGTCATTTTAAAACATAACAAGACCAGGTCACTCCTCTATCTAAAACCTGGCAACATTCCCAGTTTTGCTCAGAATGAAAGCTAAAGTTCTACAATGACCCTCACTCCCTTCCTTGCCCCGGCGCCTGTCATGATTCCTACCTCCTTACCTGCCCCTGTGTGCTCCTTTCTGTGCCTTCTGCTCTGGCTCCCTGCTAACTTAGTTGCTGGTTTTTTTTTTTTGTTTTTTTTTTAACACAATTTTACCTTTCTTTCCCCTAGCTGATCCTACTCCCAGGAACAGTCTTTCCTCAGATATTGATGTGGCAAACTCCCTTACCTCCTTCAAGCTCCTTTGTTCAAATGTCACCGCCTTAATGAGGTAGACCCTAAACCTCATGTTTAACTTTTCTGCTCTCCCAGGGCATTCTACATTTTATATTTTGAGTACTTTTCAGTCATGTGATAAGCTCAAAAAATTAATTTTAAAAAGATAAAATGCTCATTTTATATTTTATGATGTACATTTTATATTGTCCGTAGCACTTATCACCCCCCAATTTCCTATATTTGCTTATCTATTATGTTGATCCTATGTCTGTCTATATTGTTTGGCTGTATTATATGCGTTGTTTGTTTCCCCCATTAGAATGTGCATACAACAAGGGCAGCTGTTTTTAGTATTTTCATTCACTGATATATCCCAAATACCTAGAAGAGTAGTCAGCAACTATAGGCACTCAAGCCTGGTGGTCTGAACTAAGGTGGTATGGATGTGCTGGCTAAAAGTAAGTGAACCCATGAGTCATTCAGGAGGTAGATCAACAATTGTCAATTATCAATAGCAATTGATAGAAAATGAGAGATGAGAGCAGGAAGGAGTTAAGGTTGATCCTTAGGTGATTGGTGATGATATTGTCATGCACTGAGGCACTGGTCTCAGTTGGAAAGACTAGGTTGGGGTAGATTATGGATCCTGTTGAGGTGTTGGTGGGATATTCAGGTAAAGAAGTACGGTAGGCAGTGAGATACACGGGGCCAAAATGTAGATAAAAAGACATATGCTTGGGAATCTCAAAAATATAGACTATAATTTAAATGACAGGGTCTTTAGTGTGTGTAGTGATGAGAGAAGAGGGCTTGCAACAGAATCATAAAAATATTATTTAATATTTGGGAAAAGAAAGTGGGGTCAAAAAGAAGATCATTCAATATCCAGAAAGTGAAAAGGAAAATGTATTAATTATGGCAAAATAATTCAAATGTTTATGTGATGACAGAAGAAAAAAACAATAAAGGGAAAGAAGCTGAGGCTAAAGAAAAGAGAAAAAAGAAAAAAATTGACAGAATGAGAAGATGGCCAAAGGGGATGAAATTTCTAGAAGATAGCAAAGGGGATGTTAATGTTAAGTGCTTCTAGTTAAAACATATGTATCATTTATTTCAAAATGCAAAAAAGTGTGATTACTATACAAAAACATTATGGAGTCAATTATTCCCATTGTCAAAAGTACTTTTGTATTGAAGGGGCAGTGGAGACACCAAAGTGCCATGTGATGCTTCAATGACACAAGCCTCGTACAAATCAGGGCTGCACATCCTCCATGAAACGTTCCATGGTGGGCTAGTTTACTAGTTTACCTCTTCTTAAACACACACACACACAAAACAACACAATCACACACACACAATCACACCAAAACTTATTTCCCATTCAACACTTCTGAGCTGTTAATAGAATGTCCATTATGTCTCATTTTCTTTTAAAATTTGGACCAGGGAAATGACTTTGGTACTGTATTCAAAAAGAAACTGAAGAGATGTTTCAATGAAAAAGACAAGTGACAGACCTGTGTTCATCTAAATCCCTCTATTCTTTAGATAGTATTTTGATCTCAGTTTCTTGTTACCTCCCATACTCATTGTGACACTAAGAAATTTTGCAAACGTAAACATTAAACCCAAGACTTTTTCTGTGCCTTGAGATACAGCAAGTAGCTGACTTCACCATGCCCTCCTTGCTTGCTTATAATTTGAGAAACAATTTTATTATACGATCAGGCTAACTATTGAATACATAAGTAAAATGAGGACCAAGAATTGATTATCTACTGAGGCAAAAAAAAAAAGTTTCCCACAAAGGGATATTCAAAAAGTAAACTCCCTTCATTTTCCTTGAACCTTTATCGCAAAAGTGTATTAGAAGAGTCACGTTTTTCTTGAATGGAATCCTTGAATATCCATAGAGCCTGGGGAGCTTTAAAAAAAATGAGTATTAGTGTCTTACCTACATGTTTGACATGCCATGCTTTAGAAAAATAGGATAACTGAAAAGGTATAAAAAATTCTTAACACAGCAAAATGAACAGCACCAACATGGATGGACACTAGCTGCCCACCTATGATAAATCAATTACTAAACATACAAAAGGCTTAGTTGTAATTCAGACACTATAAGCAATACACACTGGGCAGGAAGACAACAAGAATAAGTACATCTAACCATCTTCTATTAGAATACTTTATATTTTTTATTTGTTGAATACTGATAGAGTCTAGGAGACCCTGATTCCAAATGCTTTAACTCCAAAACTGGACAACTTTTCTATAGCTTTTCCTTGTCTGTAGCACTATCTTAGCAGACTCAGAAGCCTGTGTAAAAGTTAGCAGAGAAATTGTTTTTATTTCCATCCCTCTTTTCTCCAGTTTCCTCCTGCCCCTCTCTCCTGAGTATTAATTCATTGCTATAACAGTAGTGTTTAATCAAGCAAATGTTAGACATTGAGTATTACTTTTCAGTAATGTGATAAACTCAAAAAATAAATTTTAAAAACATAAAATACTCTTAGATTACCCTCTGAATCTTATATATGAACTCAATAAATCCATCACTTAATTTGTGATCTTTTTTTACATTTTTTCCTACTTTTTGATAATCTTTCACTGAGAAGAGTCTACGTGTTTTGTTGTGTTTTGTGTGTTTGTTTTTGTTTCCATGAGCTCAGATGGAGTTCTTTCAACTTCCACTTGGTCTCTTTCTCTCCCCACCCCACCTCTTCTCTCTCTCTCTCTCTTTCTCTCTCCATTCTGTAATTCTGTGTGCCATAATGTCTAAAAACTTGAATTCAGAGTTGACAAAAACAAAGCAAATTATTCAAGTTGCTATCAAAGCTCTGAGTTTTCTAGAATGAAAATATGCATGAAGTATTAGAAGAAAAGGAAAAAAATCATAGACTCATATGTGAAATGACATCATTTAATGGGATAGCAAAGAAATAAAATTGACAACAACTTATAGCAGATTGCAGATTATTCAGGATGTGAAGTGGTTCAAGGTTCCCTCCCAGGTTAGATACAGAAGAATGAGTTTTTCAATGAAATAGCTTTCTACCTGTGATTTAAAACATAATTTAAACAATAAACAAATGTGTATATATAAAAATAGATATATAGATAAAATATACATGCATATACAAAAATATGCACATATACACATATATATGCTCTTGTACAAACAATATGTGCATATACATTTAATGACTTGTCAACTTATGAAAAAATAAGAGATTTGTAAAAGGCACATATATAGCTATAAATCCTTTAAAGCTATTTAAAGAAGTTAATAAAATCTTTATGACTATCAAAATACTCATCTAGTACACACAGCTACACAAGCCTTATGAAGTACTAGAGATTTCTTTTTGCTTCAACCATGCTGTATGTTATTTAGATTTTCATTTTCTTGCCAGATGTGTTTTCAATGGTCTATGTTGTATATAATTTCTTTACCTTTTCCTGTGTTTTTTTTGTCTTACTAGGAAACTGAAGTACTGTTGATGTTGTAAAAGCCAAGGGCATATTCATCTGGAAAATAAAGGAGTTATGTGTCATTATTAAATTTCCAACTGTTTGTAACCAGACTATGTCAGAAAATGTAAACACATTAGTGTAATCTTTCCAGTAATTTTGCAAGAATGGAGATCACTCCACCATTTTATAAATTCAGAAATATCGTCATAAAGTTTAAGCCACTTGATGAAATACATTCTATTAGTAAATGACAGCGACAGAATTCAAATATTCCTCAACAAACTTTGTATGACATTCAAGAAACTAACAGCACCAACCTTCCAGAGAAAAGTTTTATGGTCTCTATAATATCTTATTAATTGTTTTGAAACATAATCTATCAAGATTTTTCTACAATACTTCAGAATATTGCCTACTCCCCTTTTTAAGTCCATAAAGGTAGCATGAAATGATAAGTGTTGGCATTAACAACAACAAAAACAACAAAAAGAACTGGAAGCTTAGCATGGTTTGTATTTCAAGTTTGAGGGGAGCTCTTTCACCTTATATAAAAAAGATGCTGAGCATTGAAAAACTCTGGTAAATTGAAAATGGCCCCATCAGAAGATAAACAATTGAATTTTAAAAATAAGTATACAAAGTAAAATCATCTATTGTTTAGTCTTTGAAGACAGAGGATGATTTTGGAAAATTTAGTAGCCAGGAAATATTAGGTATAGATATGACATTCAATACCATCACGACATGGTCATTGCTTGCCTACCTTTTTCATAATAATTGTAGACCATGACTGGGGCTGGCTGAATGTTCCACACAAGGTTGCTTTGCTCAACAAAAAAAGTGAAGCTGTTTGGTGTTCTAAAAACCTATAAAGACAAATTATAAACACATCATAGCAGTTATGAAAAAAAAAATCCCTAAGCAAATTATCTCTAGAAGTTTGGGATCTACTCAATTAAATAAATCTAAGATATTATAACCTTACATAATAGCAAAATAATCAGTTAGTTAATATTAAGTCATATGAAAAATTTTAAAGTTCCATTGCTTATATGGAGGTGCAAGGAATTTAGTCATATGACCCAGCAATCCCACTTCTGGGTATGTATCCAAAGGAAATGAGATCAGTATCTAGAAGAGATAGCTGCACTCCCATGTTCATTGTGGCATTATTCACAATAGTCAAGATATGGAAACAATCTTTGTCCATGACGGATGTATGGGCAATGAAATTGTGGTACCTACATACAAATTATTCAGCCTTAATAAAAAAGGAAATCCTGCCATTTGCAACAGCCCTAATGAACCTGGAGGACATTATATCAAGTGAAATAAATCAGACACAAAAAGAAAAATACTGCAGGATCTCACTTATTGGTGGAATCCAAAAAAGTTGAATTCATAGATGCAGAGAGTAGAATGATAGTTACCAGGGGTGGGGAAATGGGGAGATGATGCAGTTATGTAGAATGAATAAGTTCTAGAAATCTCATATACAGCATAAGGTCTATAGTTAATAACATGATCTTGTATACATAAAATTCTTTAGAGAGTAGATCTTAAGTATTTTCACCGCAAAGAAAGAAAACTATGTGAGGAGATGGATATGTTAATTAGCTTGATTATAATAATCAGTTTTCTATATATATCAAAACATCACACTGTGCACCTTCAATATACAATCTTAAAAAAATTAATAAAATCACAGCAAATTTTGTGGAGTTTAACTCAAACGATAAAAGAATTATACATCTACATTGTGACCAGACTATGTCTGATGCTGTGAGGAATGAAAAATGGGGAGATGATGTTTCTAAACTTTAGAACTATCTAGCCAGGTAGTCAAGGCATATATGAAATAACTTTAGAGTTGACAGGGATGGTGGACAGAACATTGCTCATTCTTAATGTCTCACCTTTTTAAAAAAATAAAACCTATCAGACATATTTATAAGAAAAGGAAGCATCCAATCACCCTCAGAAGAAAAAAAGGACATTAAAGAAAAAAAATATTGCCAAGCTTACGTTGTTTAAGTAGAAAATGGCATGGTCATTCTTGATTTCAGTCTTCATCACGCGGCCCTGGTTTTCAAGCTTTGAAGAAATTGACAGGGAAGGATGGGGAATAGATAGCGGAACAAATGAGGGTACCATTCCAGAATCGAATGCTCATGCTTTTTATTTTGTCAGCTTCCATTTGATGGTAGCTTCCTTTGTGCCATAATTTTTTTCTGTAAGTACAAGTAGGAACTAAAAGAAATATATTATGAACCATGGGAAATATTGACTGCTGATTGCTACACATTAGGAGCACCATCCCTCCAGTGCTACAGCAAAAACATAAATGCGAGGAGTTTGTTTAAATGAAGAATTCCATGGTTTTGTTTTGCTAACCTATTATTTATCTTATCTATATACTCTATCCCTTTCTCTGGGCTGAAAGATTGGGCTTCTGTGATTTACCTCCTCAATGGATGACATGAGTGGAGTAAATCCCGATAGCATTTTCACATCAACAAGGACCATATTGGACTCATTGTGAACTCCAGTATATCTTAAAATTAAAAAAAAAGAAAAAAACACTAGTTTAGACATCAATTTAGAAAAGGGACTTATCTCATGGTGAAGATGGCAGGTAGATAGATACTAATTGGCTATAAGTTTACAGAACAAGTCTCAAGGCTGAAATTTATAAACAATGCTTGTGAATTGATATTATATATACTTAGGTTAGCTTTAGATTTGCATAACACTTAGAGGAGATCTTTGCTTAAAAGGCAGTATATTGGCAGAATTATAGAGTAGACATGTCCCCAATAGATCTTCTAGGTCATGTTCTTGCCTCTGGATAGAATCTGGGATGTGAAGTTAAGAGTTCCACAATATATTTAGTTCTTAGATCTGGTGTGCAAGAGATTTTCATTTAGAAATCCTAGGAAAAATCTCCCAAACCAATTTTACTCAGTGTTTCCCCACATATTAACTAAGGCCAAAACCCTTTGGCATCTATAAACCATATTTTAATTTAAGAAGATTATTTTGTTTTTCTGTTCTTAAAAGTACAAATCTAAAAAAGTCGTATATATCATACTTCCATAATTCTAGCTCTGATTTAGCTAAAGATGTACTAAGTTGTGTTGTCTATATAGAGAACTATAAAATGACTGTGCTGTAGAAATATCTCCACCAGCATGTGAACTCACTGTAGTTACCATCATTCAAATTTTGCTATTTTGCAACTGTTTAATATATCATCATCTCTCTAACCTGGGAATTGATATCAAAAAGGGGTACTTACTCGAGGGTCACTGTAAGGCCAAAATTAGTCTGGAATATATCTGAAGAGTTATTCTTTACTATTTCCAAGGAAAGGGAAAATCCAGATTCCTTCTTAGGTGTTAGCACATTGTACCTAAGGGTGGCCTGGAAAGAATAGCAAATCGTAAGGAAACCCATCCTATAGTAAGAACTGAAGGATGTGTTATTTCTCTATTTCCATTATTAACACACTTTACATCTTTACCATTAGGGAATTAGGCTAAATTAAATTGTTTAGTTTTTGGAAAACACAGAATCTTTAACAACACAGTTTAATGAAGATAGAATACTTTCTAACCACAATATTCTCTAAGAAACTTCTGTTAGCCAGCTATACTAGGAGCGAGTACCTCCTCATAAAACAACTTGTATTTTCTGCTATTGATTTGAAAACATAAATGAGAGAATAAGTAATCATGGAAATATACAAAATGGCAAAATAACACTTCATACAGACCTGCATGGATAATCTGATTTTTTTATTGGCATATGTTTACCTCCCTTCTAGGTAGATTTTTATTACCTGGATAAATGCACAACCTTGTCCTTCCACATCTACTGTGTATTGTCCATGTGCTTTTGTTAGTTCTGAATGTTGGACCAATAAGCGGTTCTCACTGTTAACCTGGAAAACCTCATTGGATCCTTCACTGCTAAAGGTGACAGTGTTTTGATCATTAGAGAAGGTTAACTTCTTGTAGAGTGTTATGGCAAGGAGACAGACTGCCGTGTCCTATACAAAACAGTACAAGAAATAATAATCCAAGCTTAGGTATGACACAATATTAGTCATCATTTGACCAAGAACTTTAAATAAATCCATAGAAATATTCCTAAAACAGGTCAATAGAATGCCACGAAGAAATATCCTGAAAAATAAGAAAATATACTTGCTTATGCAAGTTATTGCCATTTAAATTAATCTTCTTCAACAAATCTTAGATTTTAGTTTTCTGAAAGATTGCATAAAATATAATCTCTGCTGTTAAAAACAGTGTTAAATTTTTTTAAAAGTTAAGGTATCATATAATTTGGTGGCCCCATGGTAGTCATGGATAATTCTTTTTTTAATTTAATTTAATATTTTTACTTCTGCATATTATGGGGGTACAAATATTTTAGTTACATATAATGCCTTTGCCTCACCCAAGCCAGGGTTACAAGTGTGCCCGTCTGCAATACTGTGCGGTCCGCATCCATTAATGATGAGTTTACCCACCTCCACCACCCCCCTTCCACCTGACCGGCACCTGATGAATATTACTTCCATGTGAGCCCTTTAGTGTTGATTAGTTAGCACCAATTTGATGGCGAGTACATGTGGTGCTTGTTTTTCCATTCTTGTGATACCTCACTTCAAAGGATGGGCTCAAGCTCTAGCCAGGATAATGTAAGAGGTGCTGGTTCACCATTGTTTTTTGTAGTTGAGTAGTATTCCATGGTATACATATACCACATTTTATTAATCCACTCATGTAGTGATGGGCACTGGGGCTGTTTCCACATCTTTGCAATTGTGAATTGTGCTGCTATAAACATTCGAGCATAGATGTCTTTATTATAGAATGTCTTTTTTTCCTTTGGGTAGATGCTTAGCAGTGGGATTGCTGGATCAAATGGTATTTCTATTTTTAGCTCTTTGAGATATCTCCAAATTACTTTCCACAGGGGTTGTACTAATTTGCACTCCCACCAGCAGTGTAAGAGTGTTCCAGTCTCTCCATATGCCTTGGACAATTCTTATGTCTACTCATATTCAAAGAAGGGAAGTCAGAATTAAGAAATATCTTTGGCAATTCACTAGCGTATTGTTTCACTCTGAAACTAAGCCTATAAAAGGAGAGAAATAAAGATTTTCCTTGTGGAAATGAGAGTACATTTCCTTGTGTTTTTAATTTTTTTCTTATTAAGGAAAGACATAAATCATTGTATTTCATATCTATTTCTCCTGTTATATATTCCTTTCATTTGCTTTTTCCAATGTATAGACCGTAGAATTAGAGGAAAATTTTTCTTTTTGGTCAGTATGTAGTTTGACCATTGTATCATCTGACATCTGACACACCACTAAGACTCTGGTACTTATGAAGAAAATCTCTTTTAGACAGACTTACATTCTATTTTTATTGTGTCAATGGAGATATAAATTGGGCATAAATTCCTTGAAAAGTGAGCCTCATTTTATTCATTTCTATATAAAGAAGTGCTAGTAAAGTGCCTGATACACAATAACTGTATAATAGATAATTGTTGACTAAATAAAATAGGATTTATAATGTCAAATATTCTCATCTCAGGAAGCATTTCTTGTGATTATCTTTGCTATCTAGATTATTATAGAGTATTATCTTCTGCATTAAACATAATGTTATTAAAAACAAAAATAAATAAACAGGACTTAATTGAACTGAAAAGATTCTGCACAGCAAATGAAACAATCAACAAAGTAGACAAGTTACAGAATGGAAAAAAAATATTCACAGACTATACATTTGACAAAGCACTAATATCCAGAATCTACAAGGAACTGAAACAAATCAGCAAGAATAAAACAAATAATCCTGTTGAAAAGTGAGAAAATGACACGAAGAGACATTTTTCAAAAGAAGAGATACAAATAAATGGCCAACAAACATATGAAAAAATGCTCAAAATCACTAATCATCAGGGAAATGTAAATTAAAACCACAATGGGATACCACTTTACCCCAGTCAGAATGGCCATTAGTAAAAGTCCAAAAACAATGGATATTGGCAGAAATGCAAGAAAAGAGAAAGTGTAAACACTTTTGGTGGGAATGTAAATTAGTACAACCTCTGTGGAAAACAGTATGGAGATTCCTCAAAGAATAAAGTAGATCTACTATTCAATTCAGCAATCCCACTACTAGGTATCTACTCAAAAGAAAAGAAGTCATTACATTAAAAAGATACCTGCAATTTTATGTTTATCACAGCACAATTCACAATTGCAAACATATGGAATAAATCTAAGTGCCCATCAACCAAGGAGTGGATAAAGAAAATGTGGTATAGACACACTATGGAATACTACTCAGGCATAAAAAAGAATAAAATAATGTCTTTTGAATAGAACTGGAGGCCATTATCCTAATGAAGTAATGCAGGAATAGAAACCCAAATACTGTGTGTTCTCACTTGCAAGTGGGAGCTAAGCTGTGGGTATGCAGGGGCATACAGGGTGGTACAATGGACACTGGAGACTCAGAAAGGAGGAGAGAAGAAAAACTACCTATGGGGTACAATGTACACTATCGGGAGACAGGTATACTAAAAACCCAGACATCGTCATTATACAATTCATCCATGTAACCAAAACCACTTGTACTCCTAAATCTATCAAAATAAAATATATGTATATTGGTATTTACAGCAGGCCTGTATCAATCACCTGGATGGGAGAGAAGCTTCCATGGGAATCCATCTGTTGGGCGAGCCACTGCACAATCTTACTAGCATAGGTGAGGTCATGATTTTTCCGGGAAATGACAGCCAACAGCACATAGCAAGTCTTCTCAGTCTCAGCAGAAGGTGCCCAAGGAATAAAGGGTGGGAATTCTTTTGTCTTGGCTTTCTTTTCACTTTCCCAGTATATAACATTATCTGAGAAAAAGGAAGAATTTTCACATAGTCCCTATGGAATGCACTGGTCACACATAAGAAGAATGCAAATTCCATTCTTGTCTTCTGAATGGGCTGCATTGTGTTCTCTTAAAATTTATGTCCTGAAGCTCTAAACACTGGTACCTGAGAATGTGACTGTATTTGGAGATAGGACCTTTAAAGACTGAGTAAGTTAAAATGAGGCTGGTAGGGCAGGCTGCAATCCAATCTGACTGGTATCCTTCTAAGAAGAAACGTGGACATACAAAAGGGACACCAGGGATGCACACGCACAGTAGACCATGTGACTACAGAGGGAGAAGACGGCCATCTACAAGCAAAGAAGTCACACTTGCTGACACCTTAATCTTGGACTTCTAGCCTCTAGAACTGTGAGAAAATAAATGTTTGTTATTGAAGTCATCCAGTCTGTAGTATTTGTTATGACAGCCCTAGCAAACTAACACATGCTTAAACAAGTAGTTGTTATTGTCTATGGCATCGTCACCATGCTTGATTACCTTTCTTCACTCATTTGAGAAGAAACTATTAATAGCATAAAAGAGAGAAAGGGAAATCTAACATACGTAATGTTCTTTAAACATAAAGTGCCACTGATAGATTCCAGAAGAAAAACAGAAACATCCCGGTGAAGAGAGAGTTCTATATGATTGCTTAGCGAGTCTCGTCACTGTTTTCAAGATCATGTCCATTAGCAAAAATGAATGATAACACTTACTGGTTTTTGTGGCAGATTGATCCAGCATCTGGAGTAAGGATTCCACTTGCTCCTCTTTTCCAGCTAATGCAAAAACATAAGCTAGAATTGCATGATTATAGCCATTAGCGACACCACTTTCCACTGCCTCCTCTAGGCAAAAGAGCCCGTTTTGTAGAGCAGAAAACTAGTCAGGAAGAAGAATAACATATTTTAAGATGGTACCTGAACATTTTATCAGCTTGCTGAAAATTAATACTTAAACTAACCATTGTTTATAATGTTTATATCCTTGAAGTATATTTTACATATGAACCTATTCATGTACACACATATGTATTATTCTTCAAAAATATCATTAAAATAAATTTGTCATGTCATCATTAGGGAGAGATAAAATTTAAGTAGTAAGAAAATGGCAGTTTTTATATCTAATCAGTAATATTTTAGCTATAAATTTGTGGCAAAGCATACAAATTTATTTTTAGATCTATAATGTTTTACTCTAATTCCTAAAAATAGAGACTTACATTTCTGAAGATGATTTGCAAAATATAATAATGACCCTGAAAATTCCTAGTATCTGACTTTAGGAATAAGACTTTGGAATCAGATAATTTAACCTGTGGATTGAGAGATAGCTGGGATGAGCCACACTCAAGTTGAAAGAGTTTACTCAGATTGTTTAGAGAGAAGGAGAATCCTAGGTTATGGCTTTACTTAGAACCGGGGTTCTTAATCTGAAATTCATGGCTGAAATTCAGGAGATATTGAAATACCTGAAATTATATGAATAATTTGCATATGTGTGCATGCGTGTATTCTCCCTGGGTAAAAACCCAACAGTGTTCATCAAAGATGTCTTATCAATCTAAAAGCTTTGAACAACATCATTTTAAAGGGTGATAATGAATGAAATGTTCTATTTATGTTGCATCCAGTCTTAGAATTTCAGTTCACTCTGAATTTAGAGTCTATTTCATGTGTATTTAGCTGACTGAAATTAGAGGATGATGGAAATCCATACATTGAAATTGAGCCCAGCTTCAAAGAGGGATCCAACAATAAATGCAGTGAGGAAAATGTCCTTTTCATCTCCACCCTAAAAACAAAGAAACAATGAGTCATAGAGGATAGCAGAGCACAAAAGAACAGATAATCTTCTGAAGTGAAACTAGTTTTGAAAGAAAGACTGGGAACAAATGCCATTATTCATTAAAAAAAACACCTGAACATGCATAATTTTTAAATTAAGTGATTAATAGCTGTACTATCTGAGCAAAAATCCATTCTGCTCCATGTAATAAATAAAAATAACACAGTTAATTTCAAGTATACTAAATGACGTGTATCATCATATTTAAGCAGCCTGGTATTAAGCATTCCTTTTAAGTAATTCACATGACTCTATCAGCTGTATTTGATGTTAATTCGAAAAACGCCAACAAAGAATTTCTGATGAGGTGTAACAGAAATTTGTTGTGAAGCTTTCTGAAAATCCTTACAATAGTCAGTTCTCAGATTCTGGCAGCATAAAATTAGAGAAACAGTTATATTTCATGTGATTTGCAAACTGCATAAAAATCCCCTGGGGAACTTAAACATTAAATAAACCAGCATCCACACAAGAGATTCTGATTCAAAAACCCAGAAACATGATAGGAAAATGAATCTTAACGGTGCACTAGGGATTCTGATAACAAATAGCTTTCGTACTGCATTTGAGATATACTCATCTAGCATAAACCTCTCATTTTATCTATCAGCAAATGGCAACCTCTCTCTTCTTCAGAAAAGAAATATTTCTGAGGAGGTAGGTTTTCAAGGTGCTAATAACTCACATGGCAGGTACTAAAATAAGATATGGAGACCTACAACACATTTAAATTACAGAAAGTGGTATCACCATTCCTCTGAATATAAGTTTTTATTGTTATTTTCCCCTTCTTTCTACCTCCCAACTCCCTCCAACACACACACATTGTGTGTGGGTAAGATCAAAACAAACTGAAGCAGTGACCAGTAATGAATCCAATAAGAAGAAAGATGTAGAGAAAATGCTTTAGAAGAGAACAAGAAAAAGGTTTTGATTTTTCTACATAGGAATGAGAGCTCTTCTCCATCAGGATACTTCTTGTGAGAAATAGGTTTGGAATAATTTAAAGATACACCCCCCACCCCAACTACATGCGTAAAGCAATTAGAAAACAATCTGTATTAAAACGAAATACCATAAGGTGTTGCCATTCACCTATATTTTGAGGTAGATTAGATTTACATTCTGTAACTCAAGAACAGGAGTGGCGATTATGAAGGAGGACACAGGAGGAAAGCTCAGGATATTTCAGGGGCTATCAGGACACAACAAAATATCATGTTAGGGGATTTTGAGCATCTAGAGGAAACAAGTTAGGAGAATGAAGGAAACAGAAGATGGGGTGTAGGGGGGCAGCTACCTGCAAAGAACGGAAGTCAGAAGGGAGAATCCTAGTGATTTACCTAAAACATGGACAAGAGAAAGAAAGGGGTTTATTCTGCCAAGGGACAGACTTTACCTTGTTTGTATTTTGGCCTAGGGCAAGCTTAGCTTTTGTGCTTTTCCTTGAGAGGGTATTGGAAAAACTTGTTTCATTAAAACAGTGCAAATTACTAGATACTCTTCCTAGAACTTTCCTGCTACCCATGAATAGGAATGAATTCACATTCCTCAGATAGTCAAGGTGCCCTCCTTTAATATATTGCCTGGCTCCAAATTTATGAATGTTTCCTCTGTAGCTTTCCTTTCTCTCCCTTCTGTCCTCTTTGCAGTTTATTTACTGAGGAGGATGGACTCCAGGGAAGGACTGAAGACCACGTAAGGCAAGCAAAAGATTGATGAGGAATCAGATGTAGGCCGTGGTTAAACACACAGGCAGCAGGAATGACGCTACTGACGGATTCTCCACAGCCCTGTGACCACAGCAGATTCAGATGGCATGACATCCACAGGAAGAACAATCATGTTCCAGACGAGGCAGAGGAAGGTAGGCAAGGAAAAGAGCAAGAAAGCCCAGTTCTGTTAGTCTCTCACCTCCCAGGCATTGCTGAAGAACTTGCCATCATTTTCAAAGCAGCCGTTACTTTTTTGTTTGCTTAAAAGCCAGATTAAGGTCTGTTTTTGAACATTCTCATCAATGAATACGTATTTTTTCATCCTCTCCAATGTCTTAAAAGTAAGTGCACTGAGCCTATAATGCAAATCACCAGCGTAAAAGTTAGACAAATAGAAATGATGATGTCAGCTATTCCACTGGTTCATCACCATTGCTCCCTTTGGGTAATGGATGCATTCAATTTGTCTAATGTTGGCTGCAATCAGTCTTTTTCAATTGCAGCTTTTTCCTTTGGGTACGTAAAATATTATGAATAGCAATAAGTGAAAATTAGAGTGATTTTCAGCATATTTATACCCAAAGGTCTTACCGTATAGTCTATTAGATTACCCATACATGGAGACAGAACTAGTGTAATTTAGATGTTTTGGGGCTTTCTAATTTCACTTTCTTGAGTCTATATGGGACTTTCATAAGTGCAAAGTAAGATATGCCATTTTCCATGGAATTAACTAGCTGTATAAGTATAGGGAGCTGTCATTAAATGGTCAGACTGCTAAGCAAATTGCCACGAGATGGTAGGTATATTGTTGCATTAGAATAATCAAATCTTTTAATTTTGTGATTTTCCTCTGTAAATTCACTTTGAAACCCTCTTTGCTTCCAAATACTTACTGAACTCCTCCCCCTACCACCTTGCAAGCCTTTCTTAGGTAATTCCTATATTATTTAAAATAAAATTTTTATCTCTTACCGTATGCTTCCTTCCCGATTCATTGACCAAAATATATCATATGAACCATCAGAGTTTTTGAAAGACAACTGGTTTTGATAACCTAAAATATAACATTGCAGAAAATTATTTTTTAATCTAAGAAAGTTAGAAGAAAAAGAATGGTGTACTACAAGTCCTGGATTCTGGTATTAGACAGATGAAAATTACTAAGACGATAATTTCAATTTGAATTCCTGAAACTGAGTTTCTCTATCTATAGGGAGTAAAAGTAATTCCCACCTTATATGTTTTGGTGACAAATAAGACAGTACATATGAACATGCCTAGCTCAGTAACTAGCTCATCACTGGTGCTTACTAACTGTTTAGTATCTTTCCCCTATGGTTATTTTACTTCAGTGCTATCTTCATGAAAAGAAAACCCCTGGGCTTTTCCTTATTATCACATTTTATACTATTTATCCACCCTCTTTCTACACACAAATTCAATTCCTTCACTGCAATGGAACACAACTGAGCAAACAAATGCAGAAGTTGATCAACGAACCATTTACAGCTACTATTAATAACAAAAACAAAGAGCAAGGTGACTTGGCAAAATACTAGGTGTTAAAAGAAAATAATTGAATTCATAATTTGAAAACTTTACAGTTCCAAATTATGAAGTGGACTAACCACACAGATTTTGAAGTCAAAAAGAAAACGTAAGTAGGACAGAGAGTTCCTCAGTTTAGGTCCAGTTTTCCCTAACCTGAGTACCTCATAAAAGTAGTTTCGTGGCATCATGGTATTGGTAACAATTGATTTCAACTATTATGAGCAGAAATTACTTAAATCCTCTTACCTTTAGATAAGAGAGAGAACGCCTGAGATTTAAGTTCCTCTGTCAGCTGCTCAGTAGACTGCAGGTAGTCGAGGACATAGGTATTGGATGCGAGTAGGGCAACATTCTGCTCTGCATTTCTATAGGATATCTGGAGAGGATCATCCAGATTCTGCACTGCAAGTCCTAGAAAATCTCCTAAGAACAGAAAATCAGAGAGTCGTATTGCTTATAGTTGCAATCTCAGCGTGAATAACCATAGATAAAAGAGACACAGTGGCAGTAGGAAACATTTAAAATCGAGTCTAAAAGGTGGAGACAAAGAAAGTTTCATGAAGTAATTCCAAAGAGGAGATAGCCATGTATGGTTGAAGTTAAAGGGGTTTCTGGAATGGAAAATATTTCTGAAAACTTCATTACCAGAGAGCAAGGGAAGTTAGGAAGGTGTGTTTGTTTGCTTGTTTGCTTACTTGGTTTTTTGAGAAATTGACCCTATGAACTATAAATTGTAATCCATCCCTCCTGAAAATATATTAATGTTAATAATAAGCAGATCAATTTGCCTTTTGTAAAACAGATTCCTCCTTATACTGAGGAAATTCCCAGCATCTTTAATCTGATTCTCCAAGAGGTGAATTTAAGAGTTCAGATTAAACTTTTGGTTTTCTGAACACCAGTTTTCATCTACCAGAGCTAGTGTTTCCTAGAAACATGGGTTTTGAAATGGTACTATAATCCCTTCAGATTCCATAGGGAAACAAGCATAGAGGATGATCTGAACAATAATTCCCTCCAACTGATAGCTTAAGAAAATCTCTCTATCCTTTTATTTCAAGAATTTTTTTGAGACCATTTCAACCAAGATTTTCAAATCATTGTGAAACATAAAATTTAATCAACTTACCCAGAACAGTGAAAAATCCTCTAATGGATCCTTCTACGACATCATTTGGCAAGTCCAAAACTACCTGCTTGGAGGCTTTGGTACCTGGAAAGAAAATATAGATTTAATAAAAGCCAGCAGATTTGGGGAGACAAACATATTAGAAATCAGATTCCATTATCTATTTTTATATTACAAGTTGCATTTTTTGAGGAGATGAAATTGAGGGTTTGATGTAGTTTAGAATAACAGCACATTCAGAAAATGGTATATGAATCTGTGCATTAGATAGTGGGCCCCATTCTCTACCAGTTTAGTGCCTGCCAATTTACATATGGAAAAAACTACTGACTATGACAAATAACACAGTACACACAAAAGGTAAAGCTTGAAGAGTCTGATTTGACATTAAAACCAGATCACCATCAATTAGGTAAAATAATACCCATAATGGCCATAAAACAGAAGATTGAGGGGCAGTGATGTATTTACAAGTTATTTCATCCTAAGAGTATAAAAGCAAAGATTATATGATGTGCTATTTGGGCATTATCTTGATTTCCCATTGTCCAACACTGAGTGACAACCAAATGGTAAGAGTTGTCACAAATGCACAAGATGGAAAAAAATCATAGGTGAACATAAAAAATTTATAAATATACTTTTTGATTGCTAAAATTATACAATGAAGATGAAGCATGAAATAAAGTAATCCTCCATGAAATATCTAAAATGAAATCACATGACAAGTGGACTAATGTGGAAGGAGAGGAAATAAACTGACCCTGTTGATGAATTTTCTTTAGGACTAATTTGAGCACCTAAAAGATCTTACCTTTTGTGCAGATAAGGTAACTCTGGGTAGTTTCTCTTTCAATACCTTCAGGCTATGGAAGATTAAACAAAAACAAGCACAAAATTATGAACCTGGGTCATCTTTCCAGGAAGGAGAAGCAATCCAGCATCAGCTCACATAAGAACGGCTAGTACAAATTTGTCCCTGAAAAAAGATCTATTTATGGCCTCCTCCTGCCCATATCTACAAGTCACTGCACATTACCAACACTCATTTTAGCCTCTGTGTTCCCATAGGCTGGGGATGTCACTGTGGGACACTCTCGACAACTCTGATACTACCTAGCATCTCCAGTAGATGAATAAAAGTATTTTGTAGAGCAGGGATATGCCCAGAGATCAGACAAGAATGCTCCTCTGATAAGCGTTGATTCTTCTTTAGGGTGATGGGAACTGCATGGGAGTGTAGGACAAGGACGTTTGTCTCTTGTATTTGAGAATCAGTTTGTTTAAAGAGAAGGAAGGGAAATAGGGGGTACAAGAGACGTCATGAGTCAGGAGCAAACAAAACATTGTCAAGCCTGTTTCAAGTGCTAAGTTTTACTCTCCTGGGTGAAGTATTAATTAAAGAAAGGATGAATTTTATGCTGTTTTAATTGATTTAAAATGATGTGTCTTGTGTCAAAAGTAACTGCGGTCAATTAATTCTCTTCAAGGAGAATGTCTTTTAATACTTCACCCCTTAAGTAGTCTATTTCTTATCAGGAAATGCTTAATAGTTTTGCACGTACTCACCTCTACCAATAAGCTCTTGACCACAGTGTCTTTCCAGTTTAGATTTTGCTGCTCATCTGCGTCCTGTGGGCAAGCACTACTTTGTTTGGACTCAGCAACTGCAGTGATAGTCACTTCACCTGGAATACATCCCCAAATATAAGTTACGTTGATTGTTGGTCCCTTCTGTAATGGGAAATGATTAATGTCTGTGAATCATGTCTTGACTTGATGAACCAAACTCTATCATCATATTAATACTGAAACCAAAATAACTTGCTTCTTCTCCTGCCTGGATATAATGTGATATGTTCTGTTTTACCAGTTGCAAGATAAGCAATTAATTTACTTAGTTAGAAGTTAAGAAATTTTAGGAAAAATGACATTCTACAAAGCCATCTGATCCAATTCCTTAATATCTATTATTTATAAGGGTTACATATGAAAATATAAGCACATAATATCAGGGAACTAGAACTTTTAACTTTTCCCAAGATGAAACAAACAAAAATAATAAAACATTTACTCAGTAGAAAGGGTACTAGATTGAAATCAAGTGCTAGCAAGATATCCATTGTTTCTAAACTCACTGAAAGGACATTATATAATTAAAACCAATCTCCAATTTCCTTGTTTGGAAAAATTGAAAAAAATAATTTTTTAGGTTTAATATTACCTATATCCCTATATACCAATATACATAACTAATATACTGTTCTTGATTTTCATTTGTTGCTGGTGTGTTTTATTCTGTTGTATTCTGTGTGTATTTATTTGTTTTGGAAAGCCTTTGATACTCCACTCTTAGAACTGTGTCCTCCACTTAATGCCATAAAACCATACAATTCTGTACAGTATTCTACCTCAATTGCTAGGGTAAGATTTTTGAAGACCTTGTGTAGTAGAAAAATTGCGAAACTTATAATCTAATAGAAAATATAGTCTGAGGCAGACCAACATCACTGGTGAACTAAACTTATCACATAAATATACTCTTTGCTGCTAAAATAATACATTAAATAAAGAAAATTTTAATGGCACAATTTGTTAAAGTAGTGATAATAAATATGCACATCACGTCTAACATTTTTCATTTAATAGACTTTTTAACTTTTTCTTCACCTATATTCTCAATAAGATACAAATTTATTTTTCTATATTACAGATAACATATGTACTAAGACAATATTCTCAGTATTTGATCCCCATCTAAGTATTTTTGGTGTCCCAGGATATATTTAATAAATTTACAAATCCTAGCAATTCCCATAATTGATAATTGTGATTAAGGAGCATTTTTTTGTAAGGTGGCATGGATCCATGACAGTAGGTGAAGGAACACGTAAGAAGTAAAAGAATTAAGGCAGCATTGATGACAATATGGCCTTCATTTGGGACAGGATATATCCAAACATATAGGACTTGGTAGGCCATGCAAGTTAGCATTTATATTGTACTTTATTCACAGTATACTTTTGTACAAATGAATGGTGGTTTTGCTCTACACAGCATTAGCAACCAGCAAATAGATTGTTGGATTAGAATTATTAATGGAGAATAAAGAAATAAGGTAATTAAAAATATGAGGGAGAAAATTAGGTTTGTATAGAGAATTTAAGGAAAATAAATAGAGACAGTAAAAATGAGCTGGTTTTCCATGCGAGATTCATGGAGACACTTAGCTGCTTACCCAATTTCTTAGGTTTAACAGTCCAGACATATGTTTTCTTCTCTCCGGGTTGGATAATCTCACTGCCACTGTTTTTCAGGGTGCTGAGATTTGCTTCATAATTCTGAGATGCCTCCAACTGAACAGAAATCTAAAAAAATAAAATAAATCATGGCAATGAAGGCATCACTGGAATGCACATAACTATGAAATGGCATTTTCAAAATGGTATTTAAATCATTGCTGTGAATTAACACAGTTTTTTTGTTTGTGGACTATGGAAACAAGTCTCATCCCTTGACAGTATCATTTTACATTTGAGATAAAGGGAATATGGCAATATTCAAGGAAAATATTAAAGAATCTTTTATTTTTGTTAGATTTTTGCTTCAAATCAAAGGGAACGACTTACCTCTACACATGTATCCAGGTAGCTGAAGACACTGACAATCAAATCAAATTGTTCATTTCGAACAACTGAAGAGGATGAGGCAATTTCAACAAAGAAAGATTGGGAGACGTCCAGAGTGACTGTTGATGAAATGCCAAATCCAGCATCGCCATTCACACAGAAGCCATTTGCCTTCCATTGGGTTATGGTATCAGGAATGAGGAATGAAAGATTTGCTGAACCTGAGGAACTGCAAAGAGAGGTTATTGGTAAAACATGTGCTTTGTTTAAACTAGAAATCTAAATTTAGTCAACAGCAAACAAAAAAAAAAGTATTAATTGAAAGTTAAAAAATGAGTCACAGTGTATGGTCAGGACATTAGATAAAAATCTTGAGAGTGGATTTCTATAAAATTTAACCTTAGGAAGGTCACATTTCTTTAAATACCACATTATTTTTTAAAAAAGAAATTGAGGCAGCTTACATCTATCTGTATGAAATTAATAAAAGAGAAACTCTTGGTGACGGGAAAACAATGCTAGAGGAAAAAAATAAAATAAAATATGTAGTCAATACATGCAAATAAATGGTATTATATATTTTACAAATATGGTACTATTTTATATACCCAGGATTAAAATTCAAGAAATCAAAAGGAAAAGAAAATAGAAATGAAGACACACAGGGGAAAAAAACTGTTCAAAACTTACTCGACACTGACGAGGTCCCATATCCATGTCTCTGGGAAGTTTGTTCTTACTGTTTCTATTATGGCCTGTTCGATGTAGTCACTGATCTCCACGGCTTCACCAGCTAAGAGAAAAGAGAAATGCATTGTATACAGAGAATAAAAAGATGTGTTTCAATGATAGACACCTGTAAGAGTTGATTACACATGCTTAGTGTGTTTTAGTGTGAAGCAACATAGAAATTTACTCCTGGGGCTCGTTGCCAAAAAATGGAAATTTCCATGCAAGCATCAGCATTTTGATGCTCATATCTCTCCCATTTTTAAAAGTAACAACAAACAAACAAAAATGACACGTAGCCTACATTGTTCCCCCACAGACAAATTTAGATAAAGTAATGTCTATCCACTGAATCAAGTTTCTCATCTGACATGCTGGTGCCTGCCAATTCCACCACCTGATGTTACTTTTGTTAACATTGCTAATGACATTAATATTGCTAATTCTCAAGAACACTTGCCTTTGCTTGTCCTCTATGCTGCATTTAACACTCTTAATCACTGTGTCCTTTTCAAAATAGTCACTGTTAACTCCATAACACCATGCCCTTCCAGTTTTCTCATTTTTGCCACTCTCAAGTCTCCTATGTAAACCCTCATCCTTGACTTCTTCCTAAGAGCTCTGTTTTAGATCTTCATCTTCCTATGCACTGTCTCTACGTTGACATCCTCACACATGGCTTCCACTGTAACAATTATATGGAAGCCTCCTCCACCTGTGTCCTCCACTCAGACCTCTCTCCTGAGCCCCAGACTTGTGCATCCAACACCCTTGAGCACATTTCTTGTGGATGCTTAACAGGCATTTCAATTGTAACTGCTCCAAAACTAAACTCATTACATTCTCCCCTTGCCTCTCTGCAGTATTTCCCATCTCCAGGAGGGGTACCAAAATTCACCCACTTACCCAAGTCAGAAACTTAAGAATTCTCTTTGATCCTTCCCTATCCTGAGTCTCCCATAACTCGCCAACCTTCTAACAAATCTTGTCTATTATAACTTGAAAATAGCTCACAAATCTATCCCTGTTTCTGTTTCCACCACTTTTTTTATAGTAGTCCAAACCACCACTGTCTCTCACGTGAATTTCTAACGTGTACCATTTCATATAGTCTTTTTTTTTTTTTTTTTTTTGAGACAGAGTCTCACTCTGTTGCCCGGGCTAGAGTGAGTGCCATGGCGTCAGCCTAGCTCACAGCAACCTCAAACTCCTGGGCTCAAGCGATCCTCCTGCCTCAGCCTCCCAAGTAGCTGGGACTATAGGCATGTGCCACCATGCCCGGCTAATTTTTTTCTATATATATTTTTAGCTGTCCAGATCATTTCTTTCTATTTTTAGTAGAGACGGGGTCTCACTCTTGCTCAGGCTGGTCTCAAACTCCAGAGCTCAAACAATCCACCCGCCTTGGCCTCCCAGAGTGCTAGGATTACAGGCGTGAGCCACCGTGCCCGGCCCATTTCATATAGTCTCAAACAGCCTAAATCTCAAACCATTTTTTCACAGAGCAGCCAGAGATAATTTTTAAAAACATATATTAAAGTGCCTGCTTAAAGTTTGTCAATAGTATATTACTGCATTAGGATGGGTTTCCGACTCTTCAAATGCCCTACAAAGTTTTCATGATCTGTCTGTCTACCCCCTTGCTTTAGCTGTCCCTTGCCTTGAGCCACACCTGCCATGCTGAAGCGCTTGTAGTTCCTTACCTTGTCTTTCACAGTGCCTCCCTCTCTACTTGGAACGTCCTTGTAACTTTCTGTGATGTGTTATCATTCATCTTTCAGGTCTCAGTGTAAATGTTACTACTTCCTCAAGGAGTACACAACAGGCCCTTGCGGGTTTATTAGGTCTCTTCTAGTCATATGTATTTTCCATTTAATGCACTCTTCTCGGGTTTTTGGAATTGCCTGTTTCATTTCAATGGTTCTCTCTTAGACTAAATATTCTAAGAAAGCAGGGATGAAATTAATGCATTTACACCATGCAGCTCATTTCCTAACTTTAATAAATGTTTGTTGAGTGAATTTATACATAATGATTGAAGAAAGAAAAGATTAAAATAAATGACTTTGTTTTTAGTACATTTTATTCAGTGATACAAGAAAGTTTAGATGTTTCTGATAAAGCTCACTAAATAAGGTTTAATCTAGTAGTAGAAAATTAGGTAGCTTCAACCTCTTGACCAGGACTTCAAAGTAGTTTCAACTTCTGAATTTTATAGGGCCTCTAGAATACTCACTGAGTCTACCTTTTTATGAAGTTGTCAGGCCTTTCATTTTTCTAAAGTAGAATTTCTGACTCCCATTTCCAGGATCAGTCCCCCTTAAATCACTAGATTAATCTCAATGTGGGGCCAGAGGGAGGTAAGAAATGTTATTTAAGTATTCTCAGATGCATCTGAAATACAGCTTTGATTTTGGTCCTATCATAACAACTTTGTATCATTATAATGACGTTTTGGTGAATGATGGACCACTTATATGATGGCGGTCCCCTAAGATTATAATGGAAAAATGTCATTACCTAATGACATTGAAGCTGTCATAGTGCAACTCATTAGTCATGTGTTTGTGGTGATGCTGGTATAAATGAACCTACTGTACTGCCAGTTGTATAAAAGTATAGCACATATAATTATGTATGCATATAATACTTAATAAATGACTATGTTACTAGTTTATGTATTTACTATGCTATACTTTTTATCATTATTTTAGAGTGTACTCCTTCTACTTATATTTTAAAAAGTTAACTGCAAAACAACCTCATGCAGGTCCCTCAGGAGATATTCCAGAAGAGGCATTATTATTATAGGTTATTGCCCCTGAAGACCTTCCCAGTGGGACACGATGCAGAGGTGGAAGACAGTGATACTGATGATCCTGACGCTGCCTAGGGCTGGGGTAATGTGGGTGTTTGGGTCTTAGTTTTCAATAAAAAATTTCAAAAGTTAAAAAAAAATTTCAAAAATAGGAAAAAGCTTATGGAATAAGAAGATAAAGAAAGAATATGTTTGTACAGCTGTATGATGTGTTTGTGTTCTAAGCTAAGTGTTATTACAAAAAAATCAGAAAGTTTTTAAAAATTAAAAATTTATAACGCAAAAATGTTATAGTAAGGTAATGTTAATTTATTATTTAAGGAAGAAAAAAGTTTTACAAATTTAAAGTGTAGTCTAACTGTGCAGTGTTTATAAAGTCTACAGCAGGGCACAGCAAAGTCCTAGGCCTTCACCTTCACTCACCACTCACTCACTGACTCACCCAAAGAAACTTCTAGTCCTGCAACCTCCATTCATGATAAATGCCCTATATAGGTGTGCCATTTTTTATCTTTTATGCCATATTTTTACTGTGTATCTTCTATGTTTAGATACACAAATACTTACCATTGTCTTACAATTGCCTACAGTATTTAGTACACTAACATGCTGAACAGTTCACAGCCCAGGTGTGTAGTAGCTGTACCATCTAGATTTGTGTAAGTACACTCTATAATATTCACACAATGATGAAGTCACCTAATGACACATATTCTCAGAATGTATTCCTGTCACTAAGTGAGGCATGACTGTACTTCTGATTTGTGTTTTACTGTAAAAATAAACTTCCTCTCCTATCTGAAGCTAATTCTTCTTTACTGTTTAAAACATTTCCAGCCTGTCTTATTCTGCTTTATTCAACCCTAGGATGGCTAGTTGTAGCCAAAACCATGACAATATTCACATATAAAATCCCAATTTTGTATATATAGTTTTATCCCCAATACACTCAATTCCACCAATCATTTTGGCATCCCTCTGACACAAAATTCTAGATTACCCACACATGATTGTAGAAGGGAAGCTATGCTTCATTGCATAATTTCTTAGAGGTAACGGCCCAAAGAATGGCAGACTTCCTCTCATTGAACATATTTCTGGTTTCCGGTAATGGAGATTGGTAAAGACTTTCAGACCCATATCCTTCAAAGAAACAAACAACAAAAAATATTGTGCATTCCTTTCATGCAAGAACTATAAAAGGTGCATTACTTATATTGTAATGGTAAATAGATCATAAAGATACATTTTTTTTCTGTGCTAGCAAGGGCCTGAGATTTTAGGAGTCAAGTCACTTCTATTTGCTATTTGATTTATGGAAAATCTCTAATTTAATGGAAAAAGTATAATCACTATGATTTACCTAGCACCTATTATGTGCTAGCATTTTGGTAAGTATTTTACATCATTCTTTATTTAATCCAAATGGAAAAATATTTATGAGATCAGCACTGTTATTACCCTAATTAACAAATACACATGCACACATGCACATGCACATGTGTGTGCACACACACATATTTAATGCACACTCAGTAAAACCCAGAACAATTTAGCTGGGACTTGAACTAAGCTCTGTCTGATTCAAAGCCCCTTATTTTATACACTTGTGACTTTAATTATGAAATCCTTTCATGGAAGCCTCAGCACATCTAACTGATAGCTTAGGCATATATGGAGTCCAGACTCTATTTTAGCTTTTGATTTGACTATTTCTACATGAGATTTATTGCAATAAATTGGAGACTATCCCATTGCTTCTAACATGAGGTTTTATCATTTCAGCCGCATAATTTATTTTCAACAAAACAGAGAAAATCAACAAAAATTAATATCTCCTTTTTTATAAGACAACTTCTTTGGATTCTATTAGCAAACTAGAGATAACACTCTCAAGATATAGGAAGAGAACTACATAGTTAATAAAACATTGATATGTATTATTTGCATTATAAATACTAAAATTTAAATTGAGACAAAATATTTTACAAAATCTGTAGTGAACTTACCCTGATAATACTGTAGATGTCTCCATCTCTATAGTTGTTTGTAGGTATACAATACAAACCATTGTAAAACATTTCCTTCTCAGGAATGCAAGGGTCTACCTTGCCATCATCAAGATTGAGACCATCGTAGAAATAACCATGTAGTTCTATATTTGGAAGCAGGTTGTACACCTATAAGAAAAATCACATGATTTTTAAGCACTCCTTTTATAAATTTATAAAATTTAATTTATATTTATATATAAATTATATATTATATATTATAATATATAATAAATTTATATATAATAAATTATATATGATTTATATTTATAAAATTTAATTTATAAAATTAGCAAATTTTGTGTCATATCCATTTATTTTTGCTCTTTTCTTTAAGTGCATGGCCATAACATTTAATCCAATATTTTTGTGTCAACTTATTTCAAAAGAGGAAATCAATTTTGCTTTAGGCAATGTCATTTTCACAGAATTTTTCAGCTTTGGTACAGAATTTACAAGAGCATGTAATTAAGAGCAACTTGAGATCTATTAATTCAAGGCCTAGTGTATAGATAATTTATTAAAATTATAATGCTAGAACTCCCAGGTCTGGAGAATGTTAGCTGTCTGATTCTAAATCTTCTCACATAACCTTCCAGAGAAAATATAAAACCAAGAAAAGAACAAGTAATGATATACATGACTCATATCTTTAACATTACTAAGATACAGAGAATAACATGACTTTCAAATTACTTGTGGGTAGAGAAAGAAACACCAAATTCCAGAGTAGCTCCTTTTGCTGCTGAAAATTCAAGGTGTGTAAAACTATAGAAGGAAGGCTGAGAAGAGACTACATGACAAAGAAAAGAACGGCATAGAGAAATTACAAGAAATACACACCCAATCAATTTCAGGTAAAAGAAAGTTCAACATTAAGTGCCAAAATATGAGCCATAGTCCTTAAACGGAATAGTTCCCAGGACAGGCTACAGGAAAAGTGCTTGAAATAAGTAGGCCTGGAAGTGGCAGCTTCAAACAAAGCTTGGCTGATGGGAACTGGTCAGATCAACAGAGGAGGTATGCCAACCCTTGCAGACAGGGCACTTAAAGGAGGGAAGAATGTAATAGGGTAAAATTAAGAGCACTGCAGAAACATAAGAAAAATAAAACATACTAATCTCTACACCACCATTTTCAACACCAACATTTTTTATTAAAGAAATTGTATTTTACTAAAATAACAGAAAGAGGCATTTTTCACCTATGATAACTCTGTCCACAAAATACCAAAAACTAGAAAAAAATCAGCTTCATACAAAGCTGCCATAAGAGAAAACAGAAAATGCAAATCAAAATATTTTAGCTGATGAAACTTCTCCGCTAAAGTAACTAACTTACTAACTAATAAATAAACAGAGAAAAGCCATACCAAAACACTTCCATATGCATGAAATATTCTCAAACATGCATTTGGGTTATTTAAAAAGCATTATGAATCAGAAATTCAATAAAGACAAAGTAGAAATGGACAAAAACCAAGAAGAAATAAAATGGGAATTTATTGAACTCAGAAAAAATACACAAAATTATATCAGAAATGAACTCTCAAGTATAAGGACCTTAAGAGAAAATAGCTGAAAGAAAACTTTAAAAACAGCATAGAAAAAAAAATAAAAAAATAAAAATGTGAGCAAGAATGACTTAAAACAGGTTACAGGCAAAGTAGTTGAATTGGAAAGCAGGCAAAAAATATCCAACATATGTAAAGAGTTTTTTAAGAAAGGAAAATAATGGAAAGATTAATATTTAAAATTATAATTTGGAAGAAATTTCTGGAAATAAAAGATAATCTGAATTTACATATTGCATGGGTCCACTGAGTACCTGGCAATAGTTCTCCTGAAGAATAAATTCTGAGATATTTTACTAAAACTATTAGATTTGAAGTATAAAGGTGAAAAAACTTTCAAGGCTTTTAGACATAAATATGAAATAAACTATGAGGGAAAATGAATTAGACTGATGTCAGAATTCTTAAATGTAATATTTAAAGCAATCAATAGTAGAACAGCATTTTTAAGAAACTTGAAGTATGAATCAAAGATTTAATATTATAGATAACCCGTCCTTCATGTATCAAGGTTTTAAAAAAACAAGTTTGAGTATGAAAATTTTAGGAAATTCTATACCTGTGTTACCTCCTGAGGAATCTAGCAGAAAATAAGCTTTATGTAACCAAAAGATAATTGAGGAAACTGGTAAAATTTTATAAATACGAGGAAAAAACAGAATAAAAGCATCATGATATGTTCTGACAAAGACGTAATGATGCAGCTTTAAAATGAGAGAAAAAGGAGAAAAAAGTGGAAACTAGAATAAGATTATTGACTCCTGTGTAGATAATAGATAGGAGTCAAAAGAATACTACTGAAAAATGACTGGCTAGATGTAAATGTTAAGCAAGAAAAAAGTGAGAATAGGTTGTCATAAAAAGCGTAAATACAAAGATAACCACTAAAATAAAAATTCAACCTAATCTGAACACCAAAAGAAATTTAAAAACATCTATAGCAAAGTGAAAAACCCAAAAAAGCTAAACAAAAAGTAACTTTAAATAAACCACAGTAATTACAAGAACAATAATATGATTGAGGATTGAGTTGAGGCCTAACATATAAGTCATATCAATATAAGTGAATGGACTTAATTTTCCTTTAAAATAAAAAGAGTTTTTTAAAACAAAAATAAAATCCAATGCTATACTTTATACAAAAAGTCACTGAATCACAATGTTTCAAGGGTTAAATCTAAAGGGCAGATAAACGAAAATAAAAAGAAAGCAGAGGTTGCAATCCTTCTAATATCAGAAAAAGTAGAATTAAGGCCAAATGGCAACAAACAAGATAGAGGAGAACATTTTGTACTGCTGAAAGCTGCAATTCATAATAAAGGCACAACAGTTATGAATATCTATGCACCAAATTGTAAAGTAGAAACTACAGAAGATGCAAAATAGAAACACTATTAATAAGATATTTTAACAAATTATTCAGTACAAAAAAGTTAAGTGGAGTTTTAAAAAATAAGTAAGAATATAAAAGGTCTAAATAATCATATTTATGGATACAAACAAACTGATAACAGAGACTATATCTTTTTCTTAACACATGTGATGCATTCTCAAAAACTAATCATATATTTGGGCACAAAAATATATCAATAGATTCCATAAAATAGAAATATTACTGATCATGAGGCAATAGAACTTGAAATTAAAGAAAACTCCAAAATAAAAGTATCTTTCTACACATAAATTACAAAATGTTCCAGTAAGTAAATTTTCAGTGAAAGGGTAAATAAATACAAAAATTATAGCATTTTTGAAAAATAAAATGGTGCAGTTGCTATTTATCAGGACCTACGGGATACTTTAAAAGTAGAGATCAGAGAAAAATTCATAGGTGTAAACATCTAAACCAATGAGATAAATGAATGAAAACTATGTTAATTTCTATATAAAAAACCCAAAAATAACAAAATACAGCAGCAGTATGGAAATAATAAAGATAAAAAAGGAAATTAATGTGGTAGAATGCCCCCAAAATCCCATAGTACATCAAATTAATAAAATAAAATTCTATTTTTTAGAAAACTCAGCAAAATAAATAAACCACTAATTTAATAGAAAAAAAGAAATGAAATACAAACATACAAAACAAAAATCACATAATGGGGAATAAAAAAGAAAGACGAAGGAGGTAACTATTGATAAAGAGAATATATATATATATATATATATATATATATATATATATATATATATTTTTTTTTTTTTGAGACCGAGTCTCGCTTTGTTGCCCGGGCTAGAGTGAGTGCCATGGCATCAACCTAGCTCACAGCAACCTCAATCTCCCTGGCTTAAGCGATCCTACTGCCTCAGCCTCCCGAGTAGCTGGGACTACAGGCATGCGCCACCATGCCCAGCTAATTTTTTCTGTATAGATTTTTAGCTGTCCAAATCATTTCTTTCTATTTTTTGGTAGAGACGGGGTCTCACTCTTGCTCAGGCTGGTCTTGAACTCCTGACCTCGAGAGATCCACCCGTCTCGGCCTCCCAGAGTGCTAGGATTACAGGCGTGAGCCACCGTGCCCTGCCTAAGAGAATATATTTTTAAAATACAAGAGATTTCTTTGTACTTTTCAACAAAAACAAATTTGAAAAACCTATATATGACTTAATTTCTTAAAAAAATATAATTTTCCAAAACCAACACCCACAGGGAAAGAATACTTAAACAGACCATTTTCTGTGAAAGAAATTGAGAAAGTTATCAAGAAACTATCATACACAAATGCACTGGGCACAGATAATCTACTAGTCATTTCTATTAAGGTCAATAACAAGGCAAGGATACTAATGCCCCTGCAATTTAAAATTAGGCAAAAGAAAAAAATAGAGGCATAGTCATTGCAAAAAAAAGAAAGAAAGAAAGAAAATTATTTTCTAGCAACATGGCAGTAGATCTGGAAACCCTAAAAAAACCAATGAGATATTTAATTTAATCAATAAAGAAATTCAGCAAATTAGAAAAATATAAATACTTTGCAAAAAGCTCCCAGGTACATAAATAATAATATTAGAATATATAATGAAAGAAAAAAACTCACTTATAGCAACAAAAAAGTTAAAATACTTACAAATAAGCTTAATAAGAAAGTATATAAGATTTTAAAATTAAATTCATGAATGACACAAGAGTGTCATGAGCAAATAAAAAGACATTTTTTGTTCTTAGTTAGGACATCTCACCAAGATGCACCTAAGTTAATTTATAAATTCCATGCAATCACAATAAAAATGTCAGGAAACTTTTTTTTTCCTGGAGTTAGATAAGTTGAAAATAAAGCTGATATATGAAATCAAACAGGAAAGAGGAGCTAAGGAAACCCTGAAACTGAAGAGCTTGGCTGAGGGGAGGGGATCTGGGGAAGGAAAAGGAATTGATTCCTACCAAAAATTAATACATACTACAAATCCTCTATAATTAAAACAGCGGTGCTGATACATGAAAAGACAGACGGACCAGTGGAGTAGAAATATAAAGTTCAGAAATAACATAACTACAAATCGAAATATACTAGTATATGATAAGGGAAGTATCTCAAATCACCGTAGCAAAGATGATATTGTGTCCACTGAATAGTCACTAAATTAAAAAAGACAAATTAGATATATACTATTCTTTACTCTAGGGAACTAGAGCTCCTTGGAACAATGGTTGCTTTCAAGGCTAGTGCAAAGAAAGTTCAAGATGGGACTGGGACTACTTGTGCCAGAAAATTGGCAAGTGCTAAAAATATGATCTGGACATGTCAAAGCACACAGGGACCAACTTGAAGCTGTTCCCACTGGGAAACCTGGAACAATTTGAACATAAAAGTAATTAAAAGTAGTAATGAATTTATAAACCTTTGAGAAATAAGAATCCTTGGATCCGTAAGTAAAGAGATGAAACTGGAAAATTATCATGTTACAACCAACATAGAAATATTGGCTTAGGCAAGAATTATCAGTGGATACTAAATCTACGTGGGAGTTTTGATGAGGAGCAGGATATACGTATAGTCTTAATAAGCACAAATTGCTTATTAATTCAAGGGAGAAAATAGCCAACGAAGGTACAAGAAAACACCTTCATTAGGGTGATCAAAATTAACACCACTAAGGATAGGCAGATGGATCTTGTGTACCTTGGATCACATCCTGAAAAACAAATAACATCACTTATTTGGTATTTTGGCCAGGGATGCATAATCTTCACCTAATCATGGGAAACGTTAGACAAACTTAAAATGAGGAATGTTCTATTAAAAAACACATGCCTGGTTTAAATTCTTCAAAAATGTCAATTTCATAAAGGACAAAGGAAGGCTCTGCTGCAGACTAAACAGATTAATGAAACAGATTAATCTATTCTAATTAAAGAGACAAAACTACCAAATTTATTGTGATTTTGTCCTGGATCTTGTACTAAAGGGGAAAAAATATGGTAGAGAGGACAACTGACAACAATGGAACACAACTGGCAAATTAGATCCCAAGCATCGAATCAGTGATAAATGTCCTGAATTTGATAACTGTATTATAGTTATGTAGGAGAATATCCTTGCTGTTAGGCAATGAGCACTGATGTATCAAGGCATAACATAGGATGATATATGTAACCTACTTTTAAATAGTTCAGAAAAAAATTTAATGCTATATACATATTTGTGTGTGTGTAGGGGTGGACAGTAAGAGAGAGAAAAAAGGTAGCAAAATGTTAAAAATTGGTGAATCTGATAAAGGGTACGTGGGAGTTCTCTGTACAATTTTTGCACCTTTCAAAATTATTTACAACTAAAAATTAAGTTTATATAAGATAATATGAAATATATAAACAATGTGAATTGAAATTCATTCATTTATATAAATCACTTGATTTATACTATTAATATGGCTCCTGATAATAAATAAAGGCAACCTCTTTTGGCTCTGATATATTCTGAGACCCCTGAAGATGCCTCTGGAATTTTTTTTTTTTTGAGGTTTCTTGATGGTTTTTTTCTTGAGGCAGTTTTCCTAAGGTTTTGCTACCTGTAGTTGTAGGAAGAACGAGCAGAAGCTATTTACTTTGGATCCATGAAACTCTTCGGAAAAAAAATGCATGCCTACATATTCCACATTTATAGACAATTTGTCCTTTATTTGTTGATGCTCCTCCAGGTTCTGAAAGCTCCTAAATAGAAGTTTCTATAGAAGTTTCTTAGCTCCCTCTAACAGAACAACTTAAATATATTTAAGTTTTGCACTGGAAAAAATATATAGTTTATATCATAATTCATGGTTATTAAGTATTAGGTTATTAATGAATTTTCTAGCTTTATATTTAAAACTAGACTTACTGTAGAGGGTTGAAAGCAGAATATAAAGCTGAATTTTCAGTGAGATTTCAAGTTTTTAAAATATATATGCCTTTGAAAGAGATTTTCAAAATTACAGCAAAAATATAAAGGCCTCTAAATGTTAAAATTATGAGTGCTTTTAAAGATTTCCTTTTTTATGTCTGTGTATTTTGCACGTTTTCTACAATTAACAAGCATAATTTTTATCATCAAAAAATTTAAATCATTGAATTAGGTTTAAATATGATAAATTTTGATATTTATATGTATCTGTGTTAAAAATAAAGGAAAAATATAAAACAATTGTTAAATGAAATAATTTTGATGTAACTCTGGAATTGCTGGTCTGGAAATGTTTAAGAAAATACAATATCTATTAATAAATAATAACTTTAGACTATATCCAAGTATATGTGCAACATAGAGATTTCTTCTAATTCTAAGT
The DNA here is from genome assembly GCF_020740605.2 of Lemur catta. NCBI lineage: Eukaryota > Metazoa > Chordata > Mammalia > Primates > Lemuridae > Lemur > Lemur catta. The sequence continues at coordinate 90,988,950 of NC_059133.1, read as the reverse complement.
TTTCACATCTTTGACTTTTTTAAAAGGCATGTTGTTGTATAATTCCCAACCTGTTATAATTAGCTACAGAATTCTGTATTGTTAGGAGCATTTTCTTGGGCCAGCCAAGAAAAATAACTAAGTGTATAACCCATGAAGAAACAAAGGGAGAAAATGTTTGATATTTTCAACACGTTCAATCTCAAATAAAAGCATTATCTAAAAGCTAAGACTTGTGGGAGTCCAGATGAAAATGAGAGAACTCACACTTTCAGCCGACAGCTGTTGTTCTGATTTCAGGAGAAGGATGCTTTTATCCACAGCCCCGAGGGCACAGAGTGAGTCCGGGGCTGCTTGCAGATAGAGACTCGCGTTGGAGCCAGGTAGCCCCCGCTCCTCAGAGAACCTTATGCTAACCTGAGGTAGAAAAAGAAAAGGAAGGAGAGTGGAGATAACTTTATATAAAATACTTTTATACATTCAATCTTTTCCAACTAAATCCTTATACATTTCTGTACCTTTCTCCTGCCCACTTTCACCCTCAAGTCTCTGCAGAGACATCTCCTTCACCAACCTCTTGTACTACTGCCAAAGTACTACTGCTAAAGATTAGTACTACTGCCAAAGATTGTGCACTCTATGTGGTGATTCTCTCATCCCCTAATAATTTAATTACCGACTACCATGTAAAGGTTATAGTAGTCAGAGAAGGAGACAACAAGGAGCAAACTGCTCACCCCTCTCACTTTGGACAGGCTGGAAATAGAAGAAACATTACCTTGTTTTTAAAGCACTTGTCAACCTGGAATTCAACACTGTCAGCCACAATTTCCCCACTGGGGTGAAAGGTGTAGACAAACATGACAGCCACGGGGGCCAGATCAGCACTGATGTTGATTGGGAATGAGAAGCTTCCCTTCCAGGCTGTGTAAATAGGAGATCAACAGACAGTGACAAAGTTTCCTGGATCACAGGGTCCACTTCGGTAAAAAGAGAATGACTTATGGAATGGGAACTATATGTACAAATAAAGAAGGTTGCATAATTTAGGTAATAACAATTCTGGGATTTGGGGCATTGCTTTAATGTACTTGAAGATCTGGCAAAAATAGAAACAAGTAAAAATCTCCGTCATCAAAATATTTAGTAGCTTACCTGGGGCCATACCAACTATAGCCTTTCATCCACGAATTGAAATAGAAAGGTGCTCCTCCTAACTTCATGACTCTATTAGTATATTTAATTTAAAAAATGAAGCTAGAATATGTATTTAAAAAATGAATGTATTATATACACCTGTGTTTCTGATTCCTTTTTGTCCACTGAGGAAGATAGCTCCTTTTACCATCATCTGTGCAGAACAAAAAAAACACAATATGTGACATATTGTCTCATATGATATCACATTATCATGCTGTCATTAGGTAATGAATCATCTAATGTTAATTCTGCTCCACAAAAAAATGTTAATTCAGCTTCAACAAACAGATGTTTATAATGGACTTTGCATTAATTGGAAAAGAACAGAGAAAGTGACTACAGTTGATTGAGAACCTATTATGTACTGGAAACTTTGTGAATAATATGTAGGGCAAAGTGGTACATAAAGTTCTGAAATTGTCCAGACTGTCTGGCTTCCAATGTGCCTTCACCTAATCACTGACTTTGTAACTTAAGACGAATTGTTTCCACTGTTTGCCTCTGTTCCATTATCTGTAAGATGGGGACATCCATAAAGCTGATTAAACGAGTTAACACATAAAGTCCTAATAGCAGTACCTGACGTATAATACTTCTCCGGGGAGGTAAGTCTTATTATTTCCAGTTACAAGTCTACACTTGAGGAAGCCAAGTCTTAGAGAGTTTAAACAATCTGCCCAAGATTGACCAACTCGGATGATAAGTAGGAAGGGGTGGGAGACTCAAACTAGGAATGTCAATTTCCAAGTCTGTGTCTTTTTTACTCTTCAATATACCTTAAAGAGACAAAACAGGTAGAGCCAAGAGGGCTTATTCCTTTTACTGCTTATCAGAATGAGCTTTCCACTTTACTTTCTGGTATCTGCCTAATATTTTACTATCATAGAGGGTCATAAATATTTGATATGAGTTACAATTGAATGTTCAAGAAAGCAGACTCTGGATAGCAAGTTTTCAATGTAAGGGAAACTTAAATTGTCTTACATCATTTCATATGTGTGTTTGTTTTCAATGGATTCAATAGCATTCATCAGCAAAATGAGAAGGTTCAGCTCATTCACATTACCAGGGCATGACTGATGCACATTTTTTAAGGTGTGCTGTGCTAAGCAGACATACAATTAGACGGGGTTCCAGGAATCTACCAACAGAGACTTACCAAATAGAAGAAGTTTACATTTGAGTCATCCTTATATGCTTTACTGTCTAGGGAGTAATGTACAGTAACAATCTTCTGTTGATTACATCTAAGCTGCTTTGGTTCAGGAACAATCTTCAAGAAGCTACTGGTTCGGGAGTAAAAGCGTGAGGCTGAGAAATAAGCATCCGTGTAGTGGGGCGTCAACCAGCTGGGAAGATAGCAACTCTTAGGTTGGATATATGTGGCCTGATAGGACAAAAGAAAGTGAAGGGTCTTAGAGCTGTAAAGACCTCCAAAGATAGTTGTTACTACAGAATGGAAAGCTTCTTATCTCTTCAAAGCAGGGAAGAATCTTAGCTTGTGGCTAACATTTTAATGTTAAATCATTAGAACTGAAATACTAATAGCACTCTCCTCTTTTTGTAAACAAAGCATGACCATGAAGTATTATATGAATATTTCATTAGACCAACAATGAATTCTCATGTTTTTTATTCTCTAAGTGAAGTCAGAAAACTGGACTTACATTGTTTCTTTCAGCTATTTTTGAACACTGACAAATTGTTTAACTGCAAAATTCTGCTTAAGCAGGAGAAAAAAGAGAAATCATGTATGAAATCTATCTATATATGAAATGATCTAAAAGTCAAAATCATCATCATGAGCTACTTCTAGTTTCTCAATGGAAAATATTAGTTATTAGAGAATTTATAACAATTGTAATAGACTGTGAGTATCCCATCCTCTTGAACAAGTATTCTCATATTTAATGAACAAGCAAATCATAAAAAATAAGCTAAAGTTTAAAACTTTATTAAAATATATTCTCAAGTTATGTTTTAAGAGATTCCTAATGTTTAGAATTCCTAATATGTGAGTCCTCTACGAGGTATCTAAGAGTCTTCATCAACTCTTTGAGGTCTTACTTGGAGGTTGAACTCCTGATCAAATATATCTGAAGTGTCAATGGCAAATTGAGCTTCACCGTTCTCATCTGTAGTGTAATTTCCTATAAATTTGTTGTTGAGATTCAGTTGCAACAACTTGCTCACCATAGGTACATCATTGGGACCAGAAAATTTAATCTGTACAAAAAAAGAAGTATTAATATTCTTAAAACACCAAATTTTCATGTTTCTACAGAAAATAAATTTTCTATTCATAAATGAGATCACTTACAATTTTCTTAAACTCTAATAGACAGCAAGATGCTCTATTAAATATACACGTATAAAATATGGAAATGGCTATAATTTTATCTATTGCTTTTTTTCAGCCTAGGACTTTTTCCAATATTTCAGACACAGTAATGTTAAAAATGTATCATGAAAGTAGGGAAAAAGTGTCCAGAAATTTTCAAAGGGCAATCTATGATTCAGAAAAAAAGAAAGAGGAACATGTATTTTTTTCGTCAAACTTACAGTTCCAAAATAAGGAATCCCTCTTCTATAGAAAGAGTCCATGTTCTCAAAGTTCACACTTCCAAGAAATTGAGTGATGGAAATAGATGTCTTTTCACTGATCTGCACACCTGTAAGAAATTATGAAACAGTGTTAGGGAGGGTTTAATTGTTTGATCAAAAAATTAAAAAGAACAAATAGCTTAGGGTACATGTGGAGAACTTCCTATACACAGAATTATATTCTTGTTTTATATTGAAAGAGAGGTGTGAATGCTTTGAAGTATGTTTCCAGAACACTCTACATTACCTGGTTATCAAACACTTCAAATTGAAGAATGAAATTAATATGAAAATATTTGAATCAGAAGCAAGTGAGAAAGCTCTTAAGTTCCTGCCTCCTACCAGTCTATTCAGTCCTGGTTTTAACTCTCTTTATGATGGAGATTGTCATAGACATGTCAAATATAAGGCTTTCTGAAATCTTTCTTATGCCTGCAATATAACTATTTATTTAGACTTTTGCCAAATTTGAACAATATCTTATAGCAAAGTAAATAGAAATGCCTTGTGATATCAACTAAACAAGTGAATAAGCAGAGTTAAATATACCCAGATAAGTTACTATTAACCACACTATAAATGTAACAAATTTACCCCTTGTGAGTGCCATCACAATATTGATCAAGTATATTTATATAAAGGACTTTATAAATAATATAACCCCAAACTCTTTCTAAGTAACAAGAAATAATTAGAAATTGAATTTGTTTTCCCTGCCCCAAATTAAATCTCACTTTCTTCTTTTTCTAAAAATTCTTTTAACAAATATTTATTGAGCACTTACTAACTGTGATCTTGTAAATATCTCACTAATAATTTCTGCACTTGCAAATATCCCCAGTTGTATTAAATCAGGGGTTGGCAAGCTTTTTCTGTAAAGGATCTGATAGTTATTCTAGGCTGTAGACTACATTGTCTTTGTCACAACTACTCACCTGTGTTGTAACTCTTAAGCAAAGTACACAAATGAATGTGGCTATGTTCCAATAAAACTTCACTTACATAAATAGGCAGGGATCTAGATTTGATACTTAAGATGTAGATTGTCAGCTATTATATTAAATCAGAAATTAGACTCTGGCAATTGCTTACCAACTGATTTATACAAAGTTAAAGACGATAGATAATTTATTAGCTTAGTTCTACTTAAGAGGGAAGCTTCCCTGTCTAATTAATGCAGGTATAATTATATAACATTTACATAACAATTTTATTTAAAATGCTATTAGAACAAGCTTATTCAAAAGCAGCCAAGTTGACCTATTAGCAAAGGTACTTCATCTTATTATTTTGAGCAATAATTGGTCTGGATTTTGCACATAGTATTAATTCAGTAATTTTCTCCCCAGTAAGCTGCCATGTATCTTCAGATTGTTCATAAAATTCAATCATTACCTGTCCCAAATTCTGTAACAATTACACTGATGTGAAGTGTCATGAATAATCCAGAAAGATAGAGTTGGAAAACTTTTGTATTTACAATTTGAGAAACACAACCATTTTTCAACTGAAAAATAAAGACAAGGTATAACAAAAAAGTTAGAAATCCAAGAGACTTTTTAAAAAAGTCTTAGCACAGATAACACCCCACCCTTGCCCCCTATGGTTCTACTTCACAAACTTGTTGAAATGACCAAAGAATTAAAGAAAGAGAAGGAGGAAGAGAATATTTACATCAGCATTTCAAACAAGCCAAAAGGGTAGTGTATATTTTATAGATTCTAAGGAAATTCTCCTGGAAACATTGTAGATGGGAAGAGATTAAAGGCTGAAAATGGAGTGAAATGGTATTTTAAGAGTAAGAAATTAAATCATCTTGAGAGGTGCTAAAAACAGGTGGAACAGAAGCATTCATCAAATGTGTAACACCAAAACAGACTTTTTAAGGTAAATTGTTCATTTAAAATAAGAAAAAAATCTATAGATAATCTTTCATCAGGAATATCAATAAAGAAATATAGATTTAATTGTATTTTAAAATAAAGTATTTATTAATTCCAAATTTAAAATGTTGAAGGATATATCAATTCATTTGATCCTCAAAATTATTGTATGAGCTAGGCCCTCTTATTATTCCCATTATATGAATGAATAATCTGAAACATAGGCATGTTATGTAAACAGCCCATAGTTAAAAGATAGGGGAGCCAACTAGGTATCCTGGTTCCAGAGTCTGTTCCTCTGAACCATCAACTATTACATCAACAACATCACAAAAAGCTATTTCACTTTGTCTAATTATAATAGAAATTAAAATGAAATAATAAAAAGTTACCAGAAAAACCCTAATTACTTTGAAATTAAGAGAAAAACATTTTTCAGTAATTCCTGAATCAAAGAGAAAATATAAGGTAAATCAATAAGAATCTAGATATTAGGAAAAAGGAAAAAATGCCTTGCATCAAAATCTATGGTGTTAAGCTGTAGTTAAAGAAAAATGTAAAACATTGAATATGTTTATTAATAAAAAAGCAGCAAATATATTTTTAAAACCAACAAAATTAACTAAAATGTTAGAAAAAGGAATCAGTAAGATTAAAGCTAAAATAAATGTTTTAGGAACACAAAAATATAAAAAAGAAAAAGAAAAATAAGAACCAAGAAAATAGATGAACGTTTCATAAACATGATTTAGAATAAAGAGAACAAAATTGTATAAGATAGGTGCTAACACAACTCAGCATAGATCTGAAAGAAAAAAAATTCTCATTTTGGAACACAATCAAAAATTAATTTTATGTCTATTAGAAAAATGTATGCAATTTTTTTTAAGACACAGGGTCTGTCTCTGTTGCCGAGGCTGGAAAGCAGTGGCTATTCACAGGCATGATCATTGCACGCCGAAGCCTCGAACTTTTGAACTCGAGAGATCCTCCCACCTCAGCCTAGCAAGTAGCTGGGACTACAAGAGCCTGTCATCATGCCTAGCTTTAATCAATCTTAAAAGCATACTTGCATAGCTACAGGTACCACACAGGAGCAGGTGAGACTTTTTTATAAGAATTGAAACCCAGAAGCATTAGGAACCTTGATATGTCAAAAATACCACGATCAAAATCAATGATTTGACTATTCAGATAACAGAATTGAAAAAAAATTGTTCAGAGGGGGAGGGTAATATTTATAATAAATGAAAGTTTCAATTTCAGATGAACTGCTGGAAAAATATAGGTAATTAAGAGTTCTCAAATCTAAATTGATAACAAAAATATGAAAAAGTGCTCAAACTAGCTAGTAATTAGGTAATATAAGTTAAAATAAGCTAAGTTTGTGTCTATCAAAATGGCAAAAGTTTTTAAACTACTAAATATATTGCTAGAAGTAATTTGGGAAATATTCTCATATATTGAAAATATTTCTCAAAATTATATCTATCAACAGTTATCTATATTTCCTCTAAGAAAACCCACTCTAAGAAATTTATCTCGAATAAATAAAACCTCTCGTATATAAAGATAGTTCTAACAGATTATTTTTTGCTGTATTTTTCACACACGGAAAATATAAAACATTAGCTGAGTGAACATTCATCACCCGGGAAAGGTTTACTGAATTGCATTATAACTACCCCATGGAATAATGTGCTGCTGACATGGAATAATTTCACTCAAACTTTCTTAACCTGCATTTGTTATAAAGATAAGTTTCTGCCTTTTTTTCCCCAATTATTAGTATTTAATTAGAGGATGCTCACCAAATCTGGTGAGTAACACTGGGACAATCAGACTTAAAATATGAACTATGTGGTGTGTACAGATTTCATTTTTGGAAGTCCAAAGGCATCTTCAAGGAGTAGACAGAGTTGTTCACTTAAGGTTAGGCTGCTGTAGCTGGAGAAAGCAACTGGTGGCTTCGATTATAAATTGCAAACCTAAAGTAATAAATGTGGATGCTCTGAATTGCAGATGTTTGTAAATAAGTTGTTTCCATAAGAACAGTCCCAGTTTGCCTGGTGAGTAGTATCACAGACTCATTCATTTAAAGAATAATTAATAATTCTCCAAAGAAAGATTGGGGAGGCCACCTATACAGTATACAAAACAATAAAGCCAAAAAGATCTTTCAAATTCTAAAATTCCTGTGAATTTATAGGTGGATAACAGTTTACACACTCTATAGGATAAGATTAATAAAATGTGGTATTTGTATACCATGGAGTACTACTCAGCCATAAAAAAATGGTGGACTAATACCTGGGTGGAACTGGAGACCATTCTTCTAAGTGTAGCATCACAAGAGCAGAAAAACAAACATATATACTCACCATTAAATTGGAACTAACTGATCAACACTTACGTGCACGTATGGAAATAACATTTCTCGAAATCAAGCAGGTGGGAGTGTGGAGGAAGGGATGGGTAAATTCATACCTAACAGGTACAATGCACACTATCTGGGGGATAGGCACACTTACAACTTTGACTCAAATTGTACAAAAACAATTTATGTAACCAAAACGTTTGTACCCCTGTAATATTCTGAAATTAAAAGAGATAGAGGGACAATGGTTAAGCACTGTATTTTCTCCTCACTCTTCACCTTAGTTAGCTGAAACTTCCATTATCAGCAAAATGAAAATAGTGTTAAGTCCCTTTTGTAAATGGAGCCAAAGAAAGAAATATAATAAAAAATGAGCAAGAACTTTTTTTTTGAGTAAAGATCATGGTATGTACCTGCACAATAAATTGCTCACATATTTCATTGTTTGTCTCACAATTGCCTGAAGGAAAATATTCTCTGCACACCCGGATTTGGGCTTTCCCTTGCACAGGTTGGCCATAGGTGTACCTAGTTGGAGAAAGGTATACTTATGATTATAGATTAACAACAGTATAGCAATATCTTTTTCAAAAATTATATGTGAGATCTTTAAACCATGAGTATGCCAGTCTAACCAAATTCAATTAGAAATCCTCATCTATTGGTGTGATTTTCCCTCAAAGAATTTAGGTTAAATTGGGTATTTGATCTGTTAGGAGAATTTGGCTGCTTTTAAAAAAATCAAATTGAAGATAATATAGAATCTAAAATAATCTAAAATCTCAGTGAATAAGATTTATAATAATATTTAAATTGAGTTTTTAAAATTATATTTTAATCTGAAATATTATTAAAAACTGGTTGCAGCATTTTCTTTATCAGAAAATATATATGTATATATGTATATGAATGAAAACTAATTTGGGATCTTGAAGTATTTCCAGATCAATATATTAAACACGAATTTTCATTTTACCACTCAGTAAATATTATTGAGTATATAATTATGGGAATTGACATAAACTGGTTATGTTTTGACCAAAAGTGTAATACATTCTGGGGTGGGGTTAAGTAAGTATCTAATTTTCTCCCCAAACACAGAAAATACTACAGCACAAGATTTTTTAAGGATTCAACCAAAGGCAAATCCAAATAATTGGAATGTTTTCATTCCTGGAGGATTCTTGCTATGAAGATTTAGAAAAACATAACAAATGTAAAACTAGTGTACAATAAAAGTGAATATCATTAAATTTACAGATTATAATACATTTTTTCTAATTGTCAGACATTGATATAAATCAGATGTTTACATACATTATCTCATTTATTTTTCCCAGTGACCCTGATGAGTTAACTGAGATCAAGTAACTCATTTCTACACATTATAATTGATGAAACTAAAATTCAAACTCAGATCTGCCTCACTTCACAGTCTGTGCTCTTTCCATTCCATTCATATTTTTTTCTCTCTATTTAAAAATTCTTAGCATTTCTGAGATTTTGACTCAACTTAAATCATTAACATCATCTGTCAGGTCTGATTATCATATAGAGGCCAGACTAAGACTGGCCACAAATGTTCTACTTGAATACTTATTATTCCTTCTTACTGTCTGTTATTTATAAAATAAAACTCTTATCATAGTATTATCTACAGGTTAACACATGCCCATGAGGCTTAAATATACATTTTCCCTTTGTGATTTGAAAAGCTTTAGGTGGACGCCAATGCAATTTATCGGAATCTCTTTGCCTGTAGGTAAATTTTCTTCCGTCTTAAAAGCCCAATTCATCTCTGAGACTGTTTGCTAAAATAATCTAATTTGCTGCTGTTTTCTTGAGCTGTTCCAAGCTCTATCCCAGGGAATACCAAAGAAACAACACACAGACATAGTTTGATACAACTTGAGACAGACAATTGACATTAACTTCTAGATATAGTGCTCTTATAGCCTGCCCGGAAATAACTTTATAGCAGGCATAGCTCCTGTCTAGCTGCCTGGACAAGGGGCAGGATATTATTATCATTGATACTGACTAACTATTTAATGTCAAATCTTTCTAGAATATAATGTTAAAGAAGTTTCAAGGATCCAGGATAATAGATTATAACCTGACTTAATGTTTGGGAACAACCAGTTCCATGTTAGCATTTAGTTAGCAAGTCTTTTTTGATGGCCATACTTGAGAAACATTTTGTCTCTCCAAATCAGTGTGTTGCACTTTTTTAGCATACCATTGGGCAGATAAATAAATTAGAGATGTTAATGCTATGGAAAGTTCTGGATTTGTGTAGGGTTTTTTCCCTAATGAAGCTAGTTTAAGATCCTGGATTTCTTCAAGTTTATATTGATTATTGATCATCTACAATCTCTCATCTATTACATAAACTAAATTCTGACACATATTCAACTACTTTTCATCGGAACTCAGAAAAATTTTATGATCGTTTCCCTAGAATCTAATGAAAATTTTAAATGCTATTTTTTTTTTTAAAAAAAGGCTGAAAACTGATTTCCAAGATTCTTTGGGGCATCCACAAGAACTGCTCTTGTATGTTGATTAGGCAGCCCCAAGTAATTTCTATGATATCAATTAAATAAAAAGTATTTAACAAATATAGCACATATTAATATTTTTTACTGTCTATATATAGAGTATAACAGTGTTATTGATTAGGAGAGTAGCTCTGAAACCAAACAACCTAGGTCAAAATCCTAGTTTTGCCATCTAAAAGCTCCATTAATGTTGATAAATTATTTCAATTGTCTGTGTCTTATAGTCTTTCTTTATAAAATAGAGCTGATAATAGCTCTCATCTGAAAGAATTATGGTGAAAATATATGTAGTGTGTAACATATTAATTGGTACTCAAAAATATTAGCTTTTTTTTACTATTATTAAACATGTGAGAAAACTATAACACACTAAAAAAGAATAAAAGGCATTAAAAATAATTTCCCAAAAAGAAATTAAAAATTTCTCAAATTATATAGGAATTTTTTACTTTAAGAGGATTCAAATTAATTCAAATTAAATTGATAAGATATCTCATATTCATTATGATATTTTAGATAGCTCATATTCTTTTTTTTAATGAAAATACTCAATGATGGTTAAAAAAGGTGGATACTTTCGTGCCAGCTGCTGGAATTGCACATTGGCACAACATATTTGGTGAGCAATATGATGATCAAAAGACTGAAAGAATGTTGTATATTTTGTCTTGGTAATTCCACTTTTGAAAATCTTTCTTAAGTAAATCTTTCGTAAGTAAACAATTTTTAATTCAAAAACCACTTATATAATTATACATAGTAAATCTTTTGTAAGTAAACAATTTTTAGTTCAAAAGCTACTTAAATAATTATCCATAAAGACATACACTACAAAAATATTAATTACTGGGAAAACAAAATGAAACAGCTTACATGTGTCTTATGTAAGAATAGTTAGGTAATTGGGTATAGCCACATAGAGATATGTTTATGGGACAAAAATTGGAATTCATAAAAAGATTGGCATAATGTGGGGACTTTTAAAAAAATTATTGTGACTAGAAAAGTATGATTGCAGTCATGGAAAATACTATTAAAAATTATAGGAAAATAAATCACAATGATGGTAGAATGAATTATAGGGAACTTCTTACGTTTTTCTTTACATTTGAAAAATATTAGAATATGAGAATTCATTACTTCTCTAATAATTTTAATGTAAGCATATAAAAAATTAAAGTTACATGGTTAATGTTATTTCTTATTCTCTCTCAGCTTTGTGTTTACCTGTGAAGGCAAATCTCCTGAATAAATACTTACGTAGCACATGCACCCACTTGGAATTCCTCATCTGTAATAGTTACTGTTTGTGGTGCACTGACCTTAACTTCAAATCTGGGCAACACTGGAACCAAAAAGAAACATACTTCAGCCTCCACGATCACTGGTGAGCAAAACTTATTGCAATCATATAGCTAAGTATGCTTCCAAGCACAATGTTTTTCCATATATACATCTGCACAGACCATATTTCAATCATCCCAAATTCTGTGTGGCACCAGTCTACCATAGTATGTGATGGTGTCTTATCAGTTATTAACTCTTCCCCTTTCCTCTCTCTTCCCTATCCCCAGAATTTTATACTTTTTTCTCTTGTAATTGCTTAGATCCTTCCTAGAAGATTGTCTGGATTCTAGAAAATGGGATATTTCATAGGGGGAAAAAAAGGCAGGGATCAGAATAAGGATACTGAGAAAGGAGTGAGGAGCAAGAGAGGATTGATCATAAAGCAGATGAGACCATGAAAGGAAGGTGACAGGAAACCAAATCAAGCTCATCTCCTTTTGCCTAAGTCTAACATAAAAATTGTTTTGTTCAGCCCTTTGTGCTCTTCTTATATAGGACAACCATGAATAGCAATTGGTTACCGTATCGCTTAACAGTAAATTGGTGTGTCACTGTCTTTCCTGATTGTCTTTTCACAACAATAGAGTAATCTCCAAACATTGGTTCTGAAGTCAATTGGAATGACAGTTGGGTTATATTTTGGAAAGAAGTCACATTTTTCCATTGAGAAATCCTATTGTTTTGAGGATCCTGGAAAATAATGAAGAGATTGATGAGAATATTATCCTTTTCTTCTATATTCTGTATACTTTCTATAATTATTGGAAGTAAAGAAAGTGCTACCATTTTATCAAACTAATTATCTCAAATTGTAAAATCAACATAACTTCCTCAGCGCATTCACATTTAAAATATGTCTCTCATAAGCCCAAAAAAGATTACAAAATCTGTAACTAATGCTTTTGATTTTTATATTTCTAACTAGAGTCACATAGTTAAAGAATTAAAAACTCAGTGTGCTTGCTCCAGAGTAAGAGCTCTCCAAAGCAGAGTGGACCCACACCAACAGGTGCCCAAGGGATATTTATCCTAACAAATACTTATAATCATTGTCATGGGTTTTTACTGGGTCTGTATCTAAGTTGGTCATGAATTACACACTGCATACAAGAGGTGCTAAATGGAAGTTCTATGATAAGAAAAGGCTGATGATAATGCCAGCCTTTCTTCTTTATTTGCTTTCAACATATTGCAGCTTACATGAGACTGTTTCAGTAAATTTATTGATATCATCCAAGCGTGATTAAAGAAACTCTGACAAAAAGATCTCTACAAAGAAACAAAACCATTCTTCATTACCTATTTTATAACTTTTTTTCCCTGTAGTTTTCAGCTACTAGAAAGTCTAGAAAGCTAAACTAATTTCCCCAACTTCTTTTCAGTTAGGGTTACCCATGTGACCAAGTGCTGGCCAATTAAATGTAAGGGGAAATCACCAGGTAGAAGTTCCCTGTAAATGAATCAGAGTCAGCTAGCATTGAAAAGAGAACAACATATTGAGGATGGCAGGAAGGTTAAGTAAAAGAAGCCTCGGACTTTGGTAATATTGTGCCGTTCTATTGTGCTGTTCTAACACTGAAGTGCCTACACTGAGGCTTAGTGGTTTGTGAAAACAATAAATCTTTCACTTATTTAAGCCACCTTTACTTAAGCTTTCTGTTACTTTCAATGGAGCACAACTTTAGCTGAATCAGGATGTGAAGATAATAGAATTTATACATTACTAATAATGCAGAACATGAAAATGGCTGCCGTGATATTTATTTGTCACCCATATAACAAGGTCAAAGCATTTAAAGTAGAAGGAAGACTATTTGAAGTATGTTTACACACATAATCATTAATAACAAACTGAGGATCTCAGAGTATTGATCTTCAGACTTAGCCAATAGTAATGGTACATATTGGATGCAGAGATTAAAACACATATGTTGGAGGCGGTTGATACAATTTATTTACTGATGGGCATAGGTCTTCAAATATTTTGAAGGGCACACTTCTCTAGAGATCGAAACTGATAGGAAGAGACTTCATTAACTATTTCCTGAAAGCAAGCAGTCCCTTTTATAATCTCACCTTCTAGCATATTTCTAAAATTTTAGATGTTTTTGTTTTCTATTTCCTTAAAATAAGATATGGTTAAATTAAAATCAAGAAGGGCTGGCAGGCAAATTAAGCAATTTCAGAATATATACCTCCCTTAGAAAGAGCCTGATCTTTTATTTTCCAAAAAAAGCCCACTCTAAAAGCAAACGGCCCTTTATTTAAATCTTCATCTGGTGCCTTACATTGCATATGCACGTAAACATTACTCTTTCCCCCTTTTCAGTAATCTTAGTTTCTAGTTATGCATCGTGAAAACTAGACACACAGCATTGTTTATCTGAATATCTAAAAAATAGATGAGAAAAGCAGATCTCTTACCTGAATTGTGATTAAAGGATACTGAAAGAGGAAAAAAAAACTATATATTAATACTGTAATAGTACAATATTTTTGTCAAATATTGCATTATAAAGATTGTATATCTTAATTTAAGATTGAAATTTAGCCCTCATTTCTCCAGAGGTCAAAGTTTCCATAGCTAAAGATGCCAGGAAAACCCCCAATGTGAAAGAAATCCCAAACTTCTTTGGGGAAGTGGAAAGTATGTTCCATGCAACCAGTTTTCTTTATATGATGAAAAGACTTTAAAAAGTATAAATAGATCACTATAAATTAAAGTTTTACATTTAAACGTGAAGTTAGCATTGAAGCAGTATCTATATAGTACTCCATGTTAGAACCTTATTTCCATACATATGGAAAACATCCTGAAGACTGCATAGCAATGGATTTGTTTAACACATTAACTGCCATGTGAGTTGTATTTAACTCACTCTAATTTTGAGCCCGTGGCCTCATGAAGCATATGTAACTCACATGTCTCCTCATCTTTGGAGCCGCTTCAACTATTTTTCAAGTTTCATATAACTGACAAACAGAAAACAATAAAGAATAACAGATTTTTCATTAAATTAGGATCGTTTTCTTTTTGAAGTTTTTATTCTATTTTCGTAATAAAACACCGTGGCTCCAAGGACAAATTTCTTTTTTCTATTGTGGCAGTCAACGTGTTAAATTTCATTGTACCATCAGAAATTATTGAACTCACCAAATCCTTAATAGGCTTGAACTTGGTATCCAGTGTCACAATGCGAAATTGAACTAAAAAAAAAAAAAAAAGGAGGAGATGATTTTTTTTTCTTGTTATTTCTCCCTCAGGTATGATTGCTTGTAAATAGACTTAGAAATTAATTACCTTGCTATCACAAAATACTACGCTCCCTTCTCCGCTAGCTCTGATTTGACCCTTTGAGATTTGGGATCCACTGGGAAAGCCCTCTTACTGCACATTTGTAATTCCTCTGTTCACAATGCTCTGCTGTTACCAAGGCTGATACTAGCTGCTACCACAACTGGAAACTTGCACCCTAACAGCCCATTGGGATATCTTCAGAATTGGTGGCAGAATTAGTCATAGAAGAGCAAATGTGAAACATGTATGATAGGAGATAAATAGAATTTTTCTGGAAAAATATACTGATGCTATCAAACAAGTTAATTTTAGCAAAATTCCAGAAAAACTATTTTAGTTACTTTTGTAACAGTTACATAACTCATCTCATAGTATTCTAGTAAATCCAGAAGAGAAAATATAATTCAGCAAAAATCTCACTATAAGAATTCTGGTTTTAGGTATTTTCTTTTCAATAAGTCACAAAAAGATGTAATGTTAATCGGAATAAAATGTGTAGGTGCTTTCATCCAGCCCTTTAATTTTACAAATGGGAAAACCAAGTCCAGAGATCAGAATTTACCTGGCAAAAGCCAATAACTTATTAACAGAGCCAAGACTAAAACTAAACCCTCTGAATCCTAGTTTGGTGTTCTTTCTGCTATTTTTACTTACAACAGTAAAAAAGAAAATAGAAGATCTTTATCTAGGTTATCAGGTTTATGATTACTTCTATTAATATGAATAATAACAGTAATAGTAAATATCTTTTATGGGGTCGTTACTGCATATTAGGCACTATTTTACATTGGCTATCTTATTTTATTCTCACAGTATTTTGTAAGTGAGACACTTTTATCTCCATTTTACAGATGAAATAATTGATCCTAAAAAAGAGGGTTAATTAACTTACGCAACTGTTAAATTATGGAGCAACGATTCAAAACCAACAATTGTCCTCCACATCCCATGCTTGCAACCATTATATCATGTAGGACTGTCACTAGAATTTGTAAACAGTGACAGTAGTGTGTAAAATTTTATGCAACAAAGCATTCATTCAATTACTGGAGTTGGAGGGTACTATTTCATAATTGATCTAGAAAACCAATAAGAATTCTAGAAATTGACAGTCCTATGGCATTAAGGATGCATTTAAAAGACATCTAGAAATTCACCTGTTTGGATTGTTCTCAATTTGGAGAATGCGTTTTTCAAGTCAACGATACAAAGGAAACACAAATATTGACTTACCCTCCTCTCCAGATTTATAGATGGGTTTATCCGCCTGAATAAAAGTTACCTTCTCCTCTGAAGTGATTGCTACAGATCTCCTTTCAGAGATTTTAAGAGTATCTCCCTTAGCCAGCAAGGTCACAAAAGCCAACTGTTCAGAGGACTTCTGAGAGACCTAGTTATGTGGAAGAGCAGAGAATGGGAAACATAAGATGTTAAGATGATGAACAGTATCTTAATTTGGCTTCTTAGGATAAGGGAGACTTGTAAACCCATTATTTCCTCATGAGAAACTTAATGATCACTGTTACAATTCCTTCATTTAGCATGAAGATACTTTCTAATGAACTATTTTTATATCTTCTTGCCTTTTATTTTTGTTTGTTTCCCTGAGTCCCAACCCTTCTTTCCTTTACCCACATTCTCTTTCCTCAGACTGTAGAACAATTTTACTGTCTAAAAAGCAGTAATTATCTCATTATTGCTCCCTGTAATAGAAGAATGGCATTACTTCACAGGTTTTGTTGCATGTGTAAATTTTCCTTTTATTTCATACCTCTCAGGAACTCTCCAATTTTCCTCCTTAATTTTGACAATTCATCCAAAATAACATTTGTCAACTCTCTAGAAACAATTTTTTAAAAATAATTTAATCTTTCCATCTGAAGTTCCTAATAGTCAAGTTCAGTGCCTCACCTTGAAATTTGCACAAGCATAGAAGTTATCCTCCTCCACAGACTGGTCAAAAATAGTGGTACTGGATCCATCATATTCTAAGACAACACTCAAGGATACAGATTCATTAAGGTTTAAGAGGTGGAGACAGGCTTTTTCTGTAGAATAACTCTGCATCACAGAGGAGATCCACAGGATATATTGCCTATGCAAAGAAAGTAACCAATATTCTAATCAAGTGTAGGAGAAATGGAGAACATCCACAAAAAAGCAATTTCCTAAAACATACACACTTTTCATAGACAGTATTACAATAAACTTGGGTATGCAGAAAGAGGTATCTTAGGAAAAAGATGTCAATTCCCTTCATAACTGCTTAAAATCTATAGGGCAAGCCAGCAATCGGTCTCAGAAGCTGAAATGGTAAAATATAATGAAATTTTAGCATGAAACATATTTAATAAGGTCACTTTGCTAGTATTTTAATATAAACAGAAAGTGTAATATTCCCTTACGGTTCTGAAGCCACAGCAGCAATAAAATGAAGCAAAAATGTGCTCATCAAAATGGTAGGCATCATTTTATCCCAACGCTTGAACAATACAAGCTTCAAGATAAATATCCGTGCATTCTCTCCCTCTCTCTCTCTCTCTCTCTCTCTTTAGAAACCAGCTGCCCCAACACTCCACTTTCTTTCCTCCTTTCTGCTCTGCTTCTCTTTGTATGTTGTTGCTTTTATAGTCATACATAATGGGAGATCAATTACTTTTTGGAGCAAGTATCACCAAAACCCACCAATCACATTTAGATCACTGATCTTATTACTTGAGGGGGGTCACTTTGTATAAAACTTCCTGCTTAAGTTCACTGGAAGCTGCTCTGTTTTTGGAATCAGTAGCACAGGTTGGACAGGAAGAAAGAGAAGAACAAAAGAAGTAGTTGTATAACACTTAGGAGTTCATTAGTTTATTTTAGCACCTCATTCACGGGGCTGACCATAGTATCAAAAGCATTACTACATAGGACTTAGCACTTGGAAGAAAAATACTTATCCAAACAGCTGTTACCATACCAATTCCCAAATGGTAAATTTTCCAGGCTTCTGAGAAAAGTGGCATTACTGTTGTTGCCAAAACATAGATGCAAACAGATATCTCAGTATAGGCTCGTTTTACAGATAATTGGAATTTTTAAGTTATTCTTTTATAAATTCATAATATAGAATTCAACATTAAAATGTTGATCTGTGTCCAACATTTAATGATTTTCTTAGTGCGGCTTTCTTTATAAAGTTCAATGTCCTTTTCTACTCTAAATATACTGAGAAAAAAAATGAAAGGAAAAGTGATATACATATATGCACACATGCACACATTACTTCTTGGGGAAAAAAAAAATAAAAGTGCTTTACCACAATTTTGATTGCAAAACATTCTGCAAGGTACATGAACCATGCCAAAGAAACTGGCAAACTTTAGCAAAGTCCCCAGTATGTCAATTCTCCCATTTGTCTTGTCTTCCCATCTCCCTTTTTTTAAACATTCCTTTTACTTTAAGTATTTATGGAGGCAATGCATATGGCTTGAAGGAGGTTACACTAGGTAAGAAAAGACAGAAACTGGCTTTAATCATAGAAATATGTCTGTAAAAGCAAATATAAAAGAAAACACAAGATCATTATCATATAGTAGCTGAGGAGCTGTAATGGAAGTAGTAAAATACAGGCAACCATGAGCTCTAGGGAAGGTAAGAACAGGCATTCCTTGTTGGCTTCATATTTCAGTGCAGAATTGTGTTCATGAAAATCCTGACCATGTTGCTCTCTCAGTGGAGCTGAGACATTGCTCCCTTACTCATTTCCATTTGGACTTTTGTTTTTTCTTCCTTTCCTCTAACCCTGCATAGGCGGCCAACTCTCTTACAATCTCTGCCACAGAGCTAATTAATCTTTAATTGTTGGTCTGCTCTGCCCTGATAGTTTTAAGGTTTAATTTCTTTCCACTGGAATTTCAAACTGTTAGTCTCTGTTTTTGAACAATACCCTTTGCTCTGATAGCCTGTTAAACTTGTTATTGGAACCACCCTTCACACTACACTCTCCATACTCTTCAGATAAATTAAGTCTCTAGCTTCCAAAACAACTGAAACTCACCAGGTTTCACTCACTAGCATCCAAGAAAAATGGCACCAGAGGCAGATGGTTTATAAATCAAAGCAACCTATTGTTTATCCCCAAGGCTGATTAATCTAAAGCAATGGACTTCTCTAAAGCATTTCTATTTTTCCAAATGTAAAATTTTTATGCTGAGTAAATGACTCATTGAGCTTAAATTTAATCAAGGCAATTTATTAACAATAATATATGTTGTACACTATTCTTTTAAATTATCTTGTGAACTAGCATGTTCTCATGATAGCTTTCTTTCCAAATATGGAATACTCCTAAATAATTTTATCTGATTTACATACGTGGTCTCAGGTTAAAGGGCCATTATCCCAGACGATTCAAATATGAATCCAACAATATCTATTGCGTACTTGTTATGTATCAACAGTAGTGCTATGTTCTAGAGAAAATGAAATGAATAAGACATGATTCTCTATTAGAGAAGGGAAAAAAGGAAGAAAGGAAGAGAAGCAGGAAGAAAGGAATGAATGAAAGAAGACAGGAAGAAAGGAAGACAAGCATGGAGGGTGGTAGGATAGGAGAGAGGGAGGAAGAGAGGGACAGCGAGGATGAAGAAAGGGAGAAAATGTAGAAGAGGGAGGATATTTGCTGAGTACTCAATATGCAGCAGGCAGGATGCCATGTGCTGGTATTTACAGTAGCTCATTTAATCATCAGAAAACACAATTCCGAATTTGTTACTTATGCTCAGTTTATAGATAAGAAAACTGCAGCATCAGAAAAAGTCGTTAATTTTCATAGGGTTAACCAGACAGTAAATAGTTGAAAGAATTTCTTTCAACAACTATAAATTAAATGCGATTAAAGGATATCTTCACATATAAGAATATTATAAAAGGACACCAATATTAATTTGTGCACTATGTCTTTATAGCCTCAGTAGGTCTCTGCTGAGCAAAGGGATATATAAGAGAAAACAGATTATTACATAATCATCCTTTGACAGCTAATACTGTTTACACAATTGGTGTTCACTGCCATAGGAATACTTCATTCATTCAGCACATTTTTATTGAGTACCTACTATCTGCCAGCATTACAATAGTTGATGGGCTTGAAAAAGTCAATGTGTGTTGCTGGAGTTATCATTCTATCTGGAAAGACAAAGATTAATTAACTAATTGTGCAATTAATTATTTCATTACAATCGTGACAAGTGCTATAGAGGAGAAAGAACCATAGAGTGCCATGAGAATGCATGTTGAGGGGGACTTAGTATTGAAACATGTCTTGGTGATAAACAGATGAATAAAACCATTTCTTCCCTAAGAATAGTTCACTGTCCACTCAGCAGGATATGTAAACATAAAGTGCAATGCCAGGTGCTACCAAGAATATCCTATGTTGGAACTATGAGCAAGGCTCTACAGAGTCAAATTAAAACTATAAATGACAAAGTTGGGAAAGGATTTAATAAGGAGGTAACTTTAGAATTGGAAATATTAACATTATGAAGTATTTTCCAGGTGGAGTAGAAATGGTAAAAAGCTGAAGTAACAGCTTTTTAAAGAACATTACAGAATTATAACTGAATATTCTGTGTTTTAAAGATAATAGTAGTACAGAGAAAAGTAACTGAATTAAAAAATAATAATAGTAGGTTCAGCTTTGCTGGAGAAAAGAATGTGGTCTGAAATAACATTCAGTGAGCCTACTGAAGAAGGTTCTGGTTGCCTTGTGAAGGGTCTTTTATTTGTGCTAATGAGTTTGAATGTTATGGTAAAGAGTAATGAGTATAATTTTTATCCTCCAAGGAGAACAGAAAAGAGTGGGAAGAGGGGGAAGAAAACCATATAAAAGTTTGCTCAAAGACTACCCCAGGGTGCAGAGGTAAGGCCTGAACATTGGCAATATCTCTCCAAGAGATATTTTTCTCATTCCAATTCTTAGAACTTGAAGCTGTTTGATATGGGGTTAGAGAAGAGGAAGAGGCTGAGGTTGACGCTGATGGTGAATACTGTTGCAGTCAGGCAAGGCAGGGGAGACAAAAGAGATGCGTAGATGAAGTGATGATTTAAGTGTGGTACAAAGTATGAGGTGACTGCAGTACAAGAAAGAGGTGATATTCAGTAGACAGCTGAAATAATAAATCTGGCACTCTAGAAAAACACTGTAGATTTGAGAATCATTACTCTACACAGATGATATTTAATATTATGGACAATGATAAAATTATGCAGGGAAATCATTTATAAAGGGAATGAAGACAGCTAATGCTAGAGAAAAACTGGTGAAGCTCTGTCCGCCTGCTGCTGTAGCTGGGTGATACCCACAGACATGAGACAATATAGGTGAATTTTCCAAGTGCCACTGAATTGAATCTGAGGCAATCCCTTGAAAAGTTGTTTTGACATTATATGTTTTATAAATTTTTTAAACAACGAAAACCATTTTGTCGATTTTCCCAGCTGTGTCTTCAGTCATAGTCCATTTTAAGAGTCAAAATAAAATAAATATACAATTTATTTTGGTTCTTGAGAACATCTTGAACTTCTAGTTCACAAGTGTTTAAGCCAATATTACAAAATAAGAGTATATTGCCCAAGACCAGCAATGAATAGGCAGTTAATTAGGCTTAAAAATAAACAAAACTATTCAGTTCTTGATGATGCAATCCCATTGAAACGGAAATCACTTTTTCCTCAAAAAGGAATAAGCTGCTGAACAAGTGACATGGCCCTTCTTGTTCTCAAATGTTTATCTCTTGCATGGCTGATTGTTAGAATCCTGGAGAAGTTTCTAATCAGAACACCTGCCTGTGGATGAGTGATTTAAAAAAAGTAACAGGGAGAAATGGCTAGATAACAAGAGCCAGGTGAATACTTACGATGTGACTGAGTTTGCGGAGCCACATTTTTCAACTCTGCAAATTTCAACAGCATCAAAAAACATGATTTTATCCAAAGTTATTTAGAGTCAGCTTTTATCCTTCCATTTGCCTGAGGGTCCACTAATCCTAAATAATATCACTCCACCCAAGCAAACAGACTGATAGCCATATAAATAAACAGACAAATGTCAAATGGAGTCTTACTAAATGCTGCCACCAATACAGTAGTTCAGATATCTCTAATTCTACCACTCTTTCCTTTACTAGAGAACATATTAAAATCTCGAGGTCATAGGTGAATGAGGTAGGGGAAGGATGTATAATAACAATGAAAAATGTGACATTCATAATTATAAAATTCATCACCCAAACCACCAGCCTTCTGAAAATTTTGCTACTTTACTTGGCAAAATATGGCTTTAGCAAAACGATCTCCAGCTGATATTATATACATTCAACAGAAACTTTTTCATTGGCTCAAAAATATTTATTGATATGTATTTTAGGTGTTCTGTTTGGGTAGAAACCAAGAAACTTATATATTATTTCTTTTCTTTAATAAGGTGATATAGTTGGTGAGATAAACACAAAAATAACTTCAGACTATGTAAGTAAAATGATAGAGAAACATATATTTTAGGAAATTTTCTACCAGGAAGAAGGCAGGATCAAAGGGGATTCCATAAAAGAGATGCCACTTGAGAATCATCAGGTTTTTAATTTTGTTTTTATCTAAAAACCAGAGGCCTTAATCTGATGTTGTATTCCTTAGCCAGGACTTTAGCTCAAATAAGCTACATGGTGCAGCAATGAATAAAACATAGAAGAAGTTAAGTTATGAGACTGTGGGGCCACAAAAAATTTAATTTTGAAAACTGGATGTTGGTTTTAAGGGTTGAGCTATGAATTTTCCCTTTCCTCCTCAGTATAAAAGGGAATAAAACTTAGCTAACCTGGCATTTTGGGTTCCTCTGAATTGGTAGGATTCGCCCTCCTTCTATCATGAACTCCTAGGTTGATAAAACCAACCAAGGTGGCACTTTGAAGAACAAGAGAGGCACTGGGAAGCTGTATTCTTACATTCTTTGTATCTTTTTCCTTTTCTTGCTACATGAAGGAATAGTGAAATAAAACAAAATAACTTCAGCTGAGTAGGTCTGATCTACTTCACTGTGATCTGAGCAATCCTCAAAATCACACAAAAAGTGGACCCCCAAACTGGGGTCTGGTTGAGGGCCAAGTGGGTTCTTGGCTTCACGTGAGAAAGAACTCAAGAGCTAGCCTACAGAATATGACAGAAGCGGGGTGGCCCTGGCCAGGGAAGAGGAGTTGCATGTGTCGCTTCAGCTGGGGATAGCAGCGGGACTTGTGCGACTGCATGGATTTGTGAAATGGCTGCTGACATTTCTGAATCCAGTGGGGCTGATTCCAAAGGCGACCCAAGGAACAGTGCCAAGTTAGATGCCGATTACCCACTTCGAGTCCTTTATTGTGAAGTCTGTTCATTACCAACAGAGTACTGTGAATATATGCCTGATGTTGCTAAATGTAAACAATGGTTAGAGAAGAATTTTCCAAAAGAGTTTGCAAAACTTACTGTAGAAAATTCACCCAAACAAGAAACTAGAATTGGTGAGGGTCAAGGAACAGCAGAGGAAGAGGAGGAGAAGAAAAAACAAAAGAGAGGTGGAAGGGGTCAAATAAAACAAAAAAAGAAGACCGTCCCACAGAAGGTTACCATAGCCAAAATCCCCAGAGCAAAGAAGAAATACATGATGAGAGTATGTGGCCTTGCAACTTTCGAAATTGATCTTAAAGAAGCACAAAGATTTTTTGCTCAGAAATTCTCCTGTGGTGCCTCAGTAACAGGGGAGGATGAAATTATCATTCAGGGAGACTTTACAGATGACATAATTGATGCCATTCAGGAAAAGTGGCCAGAGATAGATGATGACAGCATTGAAGATCTTGGAGAAGTAAAGAAGTGATTTTGAAAATTTGTTTGTATTTAATGACCTGAACTGAAAGTTGATACGGCCAAAGGGGGAGAGGCCTTTTAAATATATATATATATATATATATATACATATACATATATATATATATATTTATCCTACAGTAAAACTGTAGAGCACCCTCATCCTTGGCGTTTTCACTGTTCTGTACAAGGCTGCTTGTTTTTTTATTGCCAAAGTCTAATAAACAGGGGAGACTGTCATGCTTATGCATGAGATAGAATTTAGTCAAATAAAAAATTTTGGTCATTTGGTACTGACTTTTATCCTTCTCTCTTTTTAACTTTTTATTTTTGGGAAAACCCTGTAGAGTTTTTGTGGGAAGCATTTTTGTTGATTATTTTACTGATTAAAGCTAAGTGATTTTTTAAAAATTTGGCTTCCTCACCAGTTCTATGTCTCCTTGCTTCTTTGGTGTGATAGTTTTGAGCTGGGTGAGAATCTAACAGATTTATGGTTGAAATTGCTTCCTTGTTACCAAGTCCACTTTGTGGGCATAACAACATACTCTTGGTAGGAGTTGTTCAAGCTGTTCTGGAGAGTCTTTGGTAAAGTATATTAAAAGCCTTAAAACCATGTGCACTGTATGACCCAGTAAGCCACTTCTTTGACATTATCCTAAAGAAATAGTCAATCTTGCTTAAAACTTAATGAATGAAGATGTTCATCACAATGTTATTTTTAGTATCAAAATTCCAAATGACATAAATGAACAATTGGGAAATGGTTAAAGAGGTGATGGTGCATCATGTGATAGAATATTATGTATATGTTTAAAATTCATATTTTTTAAGAATATGTTTGGTAATGGAAACATGGAATCATGTTTGGTAATGTTAAATGGTGGCAGACCTAAATCCATTTTAGATAGTCATTGTCATTACTCTGAGTGGAAGGCCATTCAGAGAGGCTGGGAGTTCTTGTTCTAGCTATAAGTAATGTGAGTAAAATTCCGCTAACCAATTAAAAATAATATAAACCCATGCTCACTATATGGTCTGGAAAGTAACAATTGAAACATGTCTTTCTCACAAGAGAAACTGACAAATTTAGTGGATGCATTAAATAAATTTAAACTTTGTCATGTGCTGCAAATTGAAAAGAAGACTTGCAGTATTTTAAATTGCTATAGACACCTTTAAGAAACTTAGAATGTGTGAAGCCATTGTTTATTGCCATGCAAATTACAATCTTGAAGAATGTTTTTTAAATAAAGTCTTCGAAAAATGTGTAATAAAGATATAAAATTTAAAAATTCTGCATTAACTGTGAATTCTACTAAATAGGATTATCTGGTGAAACACATTTATCCATCAAGACCATTTGGTATATGTTAATGTATGTATTCCATTGGTGCTGGGAGATGCCTGTATCAACCCATGTGACTTCATGTAATGTTTCTTAATGTTCCCAGTTCTTAGAATGCAGTTTCAATCCATAGATAACTGGCAATGGATGTTACTACAGGAAAATGCAGGATTAAAATTGTCCTTGTGATAACATATGTGGAATCTTTTTCTTTGACCTGAAATTTAAAATGCAACATGGTTTATAATCTTTGATTAAAATGTACTAATAGTTCAAAAAAAAAAAAGACAAAAACATTTTTACTGAGATAGAAAGGACAAAAAGGAAAGTGGCTGCCCACAGACAGAGCGATGTTTGTGTGCTTCTGGCTGCCTGTTTTTTATGCTTTATCCCTTGTCTGCACGCTAAACAAAGGGAGGATTGTCAGTGAATTTCTTGGGAAGGGATAGAGAGTCATCTGGGGGCGAGGTCCCCCTCCCATTTCAACCATATGGACCAATTTCTGGGAGTTGCCATGCCATTTGTAAACTGTCACGGTGCTGGTGGAAGTTTATTTTAGCATGCTAATGCATCATAATTAGTGTATAATGCGCAGTGAAGGTCACCTGAGGTCTTTTTCCCACCTGGGCTCCAACTGATTTTGGCAGGTTTCATAAGGCCCTGCAGGTTCAGTATCAAAACCGCCGGAGTTACCTTTCTGGTCTGGACACCTAGCTCACTATGATTACTGTGGTGATATTTAAAAGCTTATAACTATATATGACTCTTGTCACATTATTTCCTAGAATTTTACATACCTGTCTTTCTACCACTTTCTAATATAACAGTGATACAGTGATAATACATTTAATGGAAATAAGTTATATTGCTACGGCCTGAGTAATATTTACAAAAGTACTTTTTCACATCCTATTTGCCCCAGGCCACTCCAAATTTCCTTCTGACTCTGACATTTTTCCTCTAACAGTAAATATCAAGCATACCAAGTTGAATTGCTATTATGACTTTCATGGAACAAAACAGGACATAATTCAATAATTTGGCTCAGTTGCTATTCTACAGTCAATTCATTCATTGTTGATCATGAATTTTTATGGATACCTCCAAGCTAGATTACCACGTTGTTAACTATGAATAACACATGAGAGTTCATCATGTCCCCCTTGTCTTTGGACTCTTGTCAGTGCCTATAACTTAAGTACTGGTTGAAAAGCCCTCCAACTAATTAACTGGGTAAAAATATAAAAAGTAAGATAATTATTTGTGTAAAATAATTTGTCATTCATTTAACAAATAATCACTGGTTACCTATTATGTACCAAGCATTGAAAAAGTACTAGGAATTCAACAATTCAATAACAAGACATATATGAGTCCCACTTTCAGAGGTTTTACAACCTAATGGGAGAGTCATTTTAAAAGTCAGTTATTGTATAACATGACAAGTGCTCTGATAAGAGCAGTGTTAGGTGCAAGAGGAGCATGTAAGAATGGTGCCTACCTCAGACCTGAGCAGCAGGAAAGGCTACCTTCTCAAAATTGTGAAAGATAGGTATACATTTGTAATGGAAGGGTATACCTGTTTATTGGGAAAAGTAGTAGATGTCTGCAACAGTTTGAATGTATCCCCCCAAAAGCGTATGTTGGAAATTTAATCTCAAATGCAACAGTATCAGGAGATAGGGCCTAATAGGAGGTAATTAGGTCATGAGGGAACTGCCGTAATGAATGCATTCATGATGATTATAAAAGGGCTGAGTTTGATCTCTGTCGTCCACTCTTGGCCTTTCTGCCGCAAGATGACGTTGCAAGAAGGCCCTCGCCAGATGCCAGCCCCTGGATCTTGGACTACTCAACCTCTAGAACCATGAGCCAATAAATTTCTGTTCATCACAAATTACTCAGTTTCAGAACTTCTGTTACAGCAGCACAAAACAGACTAAGACAGCCCCAAATGAGGGGGAAACTATGCTACAGCTTACAGTAACAGAACCTCCCTGCCAAGTACAAGGATAGAGAGTAGCCAAAGTGGCCGAATACAGAAAGAGAGAGTAGGATGTAGGAAGACTTGAAGCAACAAGAAAACTGAAGTGCCAAATTATACGGCCATTTTGTTTTTACTTTGCCTAAACTGCAATTGTAATCCATTAAAGTAGTTTTAAGTATGAGAGTGACAGGAAGAGCTTTTTAATTGGGAACTGGGTTTTAAAGAGCTCCAAGACTGGTATTATTTATTCGAATTAGCTAATTAAAATTTTCAGAAAATCTAGGATAAACTTTCTCTTTACATCCATCAGTCCAACCAGCATCTCTTCAGCATGTTTGGTGAATTGTTTAATATACCTTTTTAAGTTCAGTAATGGATTTATGCTTGGAGGAAATATTTGCTAGGCAAAAGACTTAGGAGGAAAAAGAAGGAAAGCAATAGGTATTAAACATTTATCATGTGCCACATTCTGCCAGGTACTTCCATGTACATTTTCTCATGCAAATTAAGACTAGAAAAAGGGAAGTAATGAGGGATGCATTGCATTAAGTAGCAGCTAACTCTGCCCCATGTGGCTTCAGATATGGATTAAAGTCCCTAAATAGAGTCAAAACTGGAAAGGAGGCAGTGATTTTCCTTGTAGGAAGAGTTACCCTGAAGTTCTACTGAGCTGCTATTTTGCCAATATAGGAACATCTTTACTCTGCTGATCCCTGAGAACAGGCTTTCTCAATCTTGCCACTGTTGATACTTTGGGCTAGATACTCTCTAATTCTTTGTCATGAGAATGGTCCTGTGCATTGTAGATGTTTAGCAGTATCCCTGGCCGCTACTCACTAGATATCAGTAGCACCTTCCCCAGTTATGACTACCACAAACATGTCTAGGCATTGCCAAATGTCCCCCAGATGCTAAAATTATCCTGAAGAAATGCTTCTCAAACACTGATGTGAGAATATCTGACAAAAATATATTGAGGATATTGGTGACAGAGTTTGTATTAATCCTAGAGGAAATAAGGAAACTTGACAACATATTAAGTTCTTCATTCTGAGATTATGTTCTTCCTACATGTTTGATATCAAATGTCCTTTCTTTTATAGAGGAATAATAAAAATAAGTGGTTGTATTCCCTTATTTTTCATTTCCTTACTTGGAAAAATAAAAAGTCAGCCATCTTTTGTCAATTTCTTAACTTTGATTTTTATATTATTTTATTGGTCTATGGAATCAAAAGTATCAAGTAACCTCATCTGTAGAGGAAATTTCTTGGCCACCTCATCAAAAGAGAAATATTCTTGTAATTTGGGGAAAAAATATCCGGGATAATTCTGATTAAACGGGACTAGCAAAGTTTGCCATAGAACCCCATACATTCCATTCTATACCCTCTTGAAAAACCTCATTCTATCAGTTATAATTCATTCTGATAAAAATGCTGGAAATGTTAACCATTCTGGAGTATGTGTGCCTTAATATAAAATGAGTGAATATTGAAAAATACTTTCAGGCCAAAAGAAAAAGTTTTCTAATGGTAGAATTTCAGGCACAAGAACCCACAGAAATACTTAGGGGCAGGGGAACTAGCTTAAATTATAATAATTTTGCTTTTAAGTTGAGTCCTAAGAAATGATATAATTTTTATAAAAGAAAATCTAAAAAGAATACTCAGTATACCTGCATAGTAAGGATGGAAAAGGAATAGTTTATGTTTTTCATAATATTCAGAATTACCTTATTTATAGTATTGCAGGATTTTTGACAAAGCACCAAAGTGCTGCTTTTGGCCTGGCCTGTAGAATCACATGTTTGTCTATCTCTGGGTGTTCCATTTGCTTACTTACTCTCTTCTTCATATTTCTTTGATGCACAAAAGTCCACTTATTTCTTCCATTGCCAACTTGGAAAAGTTGTTAAATGCTCACCACGGAGTATCTGAATAAGAGAGAACAGATATTGTGCCGAGAACTCTCCTGAGAGCCCCTCACAGCTCTGGAGTGATTGCATAAGACTGGCCTGAATAGGCCTCAAAGTTACAGCGGCTATTTGGGCAAATGGAGGAGAATACCATCTTTGACTGAGAAGAGGGAATCTTTGTCCTAATAATTTACCGAAGTCCTGAATGTGACCCTTAAAAGCCGAGGGACCTTCCTTCAGAACACGAAATAAAGAATTACTTGGGACTCTTTCAGATTTCTAAAGTCAGGGCTGCCACTAGTTTACACAGCATCTTTGTGTGAAGAAAAAGAACCTCTTCTTTCGGGTGGATGTAGACAGGCGCCAAAGCATATTGCATGTTCAGCAGAGGATAGGCTGGGTTTCTGGGCCTTCAGGTCAATTTGCTTTATTTATTTTTATTTAACAATAAACACATGGAGCACTTTGAATTTTCTACTATTGGTGTTATAAATACTCTATTGGCATTAGCTTTAATTTCAGTATTTTTCTGCAATTAAAACTTTAACTCTTTCAGTGAAAGTTCTAGAATTCAGTGTTTTCTAATTTTGTGTTTGGTTTTCCTAATTCCATGTTTGCTAACTGGGTTTGCTCAATACAAGTGGATGCGTATACTTCACTGAACTTTTGATGTTAAGT
Source organism: Lemur catta (assembly GCF_020740605.2). Lineage (NCBI taxonomy): Eukaryota > Metazoa > Chordata > Mammalia > Primates > Lemuridae > Lemur > Lemur catta. The sequence goes on along the minus strand of NC_059133.1, from coordinate 90,958,888 downwards.
TCCATTTATTTGTGCTGTAATATATGATTTTAAAAAATAAATTTTTATGAGAATTGTGAAAGAAGTTATTGTTTTCTTTGTATGATACAAATTTCAAAGTGTATGTTGGTATATTTATTATTTAATCTGTATTTCATGGATCAGTGTTGAAGACTATTAGCCTGAGACACTGAAGCTAGAAGAATCCCTAGTATTATTTAGTTTGTACTAACTGATATTAGTCTGGGTAATGTATAGCCTTTCTGTGCAATTTTTTTCCCCTGACCAGATCTTTTGAATCAGTATTGCATTTTACCAAGCTTTTAGGAGATTTGTGTGCAAGTAAAAGAGGACTGAATCAATAATTAGTTCAATTAAATGATATCCTCTTGGGGTTCACCACTGATAAGCAAAACTGCTCAAATTTCTAGACTTTGATTCCTCTACAAGATAATCTCTAAATTCACTTCAAGTTCTAAAATTTATTGTCAAGTTTATAGCAAATTTACATGTATTCCAAGAAGGTAAATATTCCTTAAATATTTTGTTCTTATTCTTTAAAATCTAAGAAGTAATTTAAGAAATAATTTGACTTTGAAAAAAATGGAAGTTTGAAATGATTTGCAATTATTTTCATATGAAATGCATTACCAGATACTTAATACAATTCAAATATTTTATTTTATTTAAATTCTCTTTACCTTAATATATATGCCTAGGATTCTTTCCATTCTTCAGAACTGCATGCTTTAAATGTTCATAGAGTTCTTTTCTTTTAATGATATGAGAGACACTTGCGCACAATATGTTTGGATAATGCCCAAACAAGAAGGGTGCTATGTTCATTGCGTGAAAGGAACTCTAAACTTTGGATCAGTTTAATTGGCTGGGACACTTTAAATTAGTGTTAGTAATCCATCTTCAGTGCCTTCACTATAGAATATATATTTTGCTTTAGAGAAGAAATGGACACTTCAATTGGAATGCATCATTAAGTAAATATTTATTGTGCTGTGTTTTCTCTAAGGACAAATCTGCCCAGTTGTTCTCAAGGGTATTATTCCAGAGAAGAGCACAATGCCTTAAATATAGTAAACATGCCATAAGTATTTGTCAATTAAAATAATAAATAAATGGAAAATTTTATTAATTGAAAAATTAGAGCATGATGTATATGCTTCAAAACCTTTTCACTTGCTTTTCAGTTTCCTCTGCATGGAATGCTCTTCTCACAAATCTTCAAGGCTTGCACCTTCATCAGCTTCAAGTCTCTTTTCAAATGTCAACTCCCCAGTGAAGTATTCCCTTACTACTGTGTGTTAAATTGCATCCTTCTCAAGCATGCTCTATTCCTGTTCATTGTTTTATTTTTCTCCAAGGCATTTATCCCCATGCCAAACATTATCTCTTTTTCTCTTGCTCTCTCTCTCTGTCTATACAGACACACACACACACACACACACACACACACATACACACATACACACGCATATATATATGAGGGGGCAGTGGGAAGGGTATAGATTTTATTATTTATTGTTTTAGTCAGGAATTTTATAGATTACTTTTGTAAATTAAATTTTGTTCCTTGACTCTCTCTCTCTTTTTTTTTTTTTTTGCTTTATAAAAAATATGCATGGCTGTCTTCTAAGATTTTTATTTGAGCCACAGTGCTAGTTGCACTTAAAGAAACATCAAATGTTGAACACATTCAGAAACAAGCTAAGGAATAGTGGTTGAAGAGTAGTTGGCTTGTACTGAAGAAGCCAATCAAGGTTTGTTGGAGCAGACAATGGAGCTAAGGCCTGACCTATGAGGCCCTGTAAGACTGGATCCTGCCCATATCTATAGCCTCGAGTGCCTGGAGGAGTTAAGCGGCAATCGAGGCATCATTCAGGCAACTTGTTCAATCCTACCTCTTACTTCTCAGCCTCTAAACATTTATTACAGTGGAGGACCCTTATATCCCCTCACCCACCTACTACCTGGGTAAGAACATTCACCATCAGATCTCCGGAAGTCTTCCCTAACCCAACCCACAGGGACTCTTGTCCTTTCTCTCCAGAAAGCTATGTTTATGCTGACATCCTACGTTCATTCCCCAAAATGTCAAGAACTGTGAAGAATCTGAAATTTTTATTCTAGTAGCAACCTAACAAGTTAGCCTGTCTGTTTCATGAGTACCAGCAGAAGACATGAAACTCCTGGGCTGGAGGAAAAGGAACTTTCTTATTCATGTATAGAGGGAAGTGTGAGTTGCATTTTTTGCCTTGGTTCCCCTTGTCCATCTAATTTTTAAATATTCACTTTATATTTCACTATCTTGTGTAGGAACATTTCAAAGTATTCTTTTGAGTTTTCCAGATATACAATGAAACTATCTTCAAATAATGACAGTTTCACTTCCATTTTGGGAGAAAATTCTCCAGATTACAATTGCAGATGAGGAAACTCAGATTCTAATGATGTGCATGAATTTTCTATTTACATTGATTCATTAATTTATCATATTTACTGAGTACCTTCTATGTACCAGAGACTGAGAATCATCATTTTAAAAAGCAGAAAAAAGGAAGAATCTGGGGTTTTATTCATGTCTCAGAGGAAAAAAAATCAAAAAAAAGCATTATTGATTGTAAATTAAGGCTTATTGGTATTTACTGACTAGAAAAGGAGATATATTTTTGTAGTATAAAATTTGCAAAGAAACATTTGTTGCTTATTTTTGAGGTATAATATATTTAATGGATTTAGTGTTGAACTTCTTGTTACATCTGACAAACACATCAATGAAGAGCAGACATGTGAAAGGGATTCATCATTGGCTAAACTGACAAATATAATTTTATTACACTAGATTTAAATATATATAATATAGTTTAAATTATGTTGTTAACATTGAAAAATAAAATATGTAAAATATCACTAATATGTTGGTATAATAAAAATATTTATATTCCATTTCATAATTTATAAATTAGTAAATTAATAAATTAGGCAATATTGCTAGTTATAAAGTATTTGAGAGGCAGAATATATTGTGTTCAAAGTGCAGGGTCTGAGGTCTGAAAGGGATCAAATCTAAGCTTGTTTACTTACAAACTGATTGACACTGGGCAAGTTGAAATTTCTTGGAAATTAATTTCCTCATCTGTAAAATGAGAAGCATAATAGCACCTACCTCGTAGGGTTCGTACACGGATTAAATGAACTATCAAAGACTAAAAGCTAAGAACAATGCTTGGCACATAGTAAAAACTCAATAAATGTTAGGACATAAAAAGTCAGATGAGAAATTGGACTTAAGCAAAGTAAGTCTGACCTGGCCTTTTGTCTCCTTTTGTAGAATGTGGCCATTGTACAATATACAAGCTCTAGGATTCCATCTATGTTTATACTGCCTATTTCTTTGATTAGATGAATTGATATTCCAAGCCAGAAACAGGATCGATTGTTTGGAAAACAATCATTGCCAGATCAGTGAGTTGCATTGTTTCGGGAAGGAAGAAGGAACATGAATATTTTGCCATGAACTGGACTCTGCCTAAATGATCTGGCATGATTTAAATTCATTAATTTAGTCCAACATAAACATGAGAAAGTTGCTTCCTTACCTAATTCCTTCTCCAGGAGTTAATGAAAGAACAAACAAAAAAAAATCCAGTTGTTGCTGAGCTCTCATAAAGGCCAGGCATTTCTTAGATAAACTAAAGATTGTACAAATATGACAGCACTTATTACAGATGAGGAAATATTCTAGAGTTTATATAACACTAAGATTTTTGTTATGAGCCTTTTGAAGATCGGCTTTGTGTATTTCTTTTTGTCCATTGACCTGTGGTATCTCTTAAAGTATTATAAAGAAGTAAAGAGAAGAGCTACAAATGCTGTCACTGCACATCAAAGAAAGAAAAAGAAATGGAGCAGTTTTTTTTTTGGTAAAAGCTTCATTATTCAAGATAGCCCTGACCAAGAATAATGTGGTCTTATTTTTAATCATGTAATCATTAAAAAAATAACACGACTATACAAATTAATTCCTGGTAGAGCAAGACTTTTTGTGGCCCCTCTAGGCAAGTCATTTAGCATCACCTGTGAATTTTATTACTTTTCCAAAGTTTTATCCTATTACATCAATAATATTGAGGACATTACATATGATTCTCCTCCACTGCCTCTCACAAATTTTCAAATATATTTGAATTCATTTTTCCTGAACTCTTTTTTTATCGTAGCAAGAACACTTAACACGAGATCTACCCTCTTAACAAATTTTCAAGTGTGCAATACACTATTATTAACTACAAACACAATGTTGTAAAGCAGATTTCTAGATCTTATTCATCTTGTACAACTGAAACTCTCTACTCATTGACCAGAAATTCCTATTTTCCCCTGCCCCCAGCGTACTACCATTCTATTCTCTGTTTCTGAGTTTCACTATTTTGGATACCTCATATAAGTGGAGTCATGCTATATTTGTCCTAAAGATGAAGTGCTCCTCCTCCATTTAAGGCCAATTCACCCACTTGCATTTTAGATCCCATTCTGTCCATGTCTTTAAAGTCTTGTTTCATAAATAATTGATCCATAGCTGAAACAAGCTAATGTTTTGAATCAATTACTTTTTGCATCATCAGATCTATGAGAATAACCAGTCTTGATAATGCCTTTTCAACATGCAATTGAAAATAAAAAAAGTTAGCCAAAAATAGATAACAATGCTTCCTGTTTCAATATTTAAGTCAAATCACATTCACTTTCTTCTGTATCACAATACCTAGGACTATTGACTTTAGTCTACTCAATGAATACTATTAATATCAACATGAAACCCAAGGCTGGTGGGACCACCAAGGACAATTTTCATGGGGCCTGTGGAATTGATAAAGGTCAACATTCTAAAGATGCAAAGTTGGTCCTTTTGATGTTGTGGGGAACTGGTACTCTTTGCTTTATAAGGACTTTATTTATTCAGCTTTAGAGGAACACAAATAGTAATATAAGTTAATATATCAGTATACTAATATAGGAAAATAATTACTATTTGTGTTCCTCTAAAGCTGAGAAAATAGTAAACTTTTCTATTTATAACTTGCTTTCATTTTTCAAGCCCTAGTTTACAATAACAAAATCTGAACTCAACAAATTCTGTAACAAAGCCAATGATTTTTAAAAAATGACCTAGTAGACTTCTTTTAATTCTCAAATGCAAAGGACTTTCTCACTACAAGACTTTTACCCATGCTATGATCCATGACTAAGATATTTCATTGCAAAAATTTCCACTGTTATTGAATAATACTGGGTTGACCACTTCTAAAAGTACTGTGAAAATTAAAGAAAATATATGACAAGCTCAGAGCTCTAACTTAGCCCTTCTCATTCAGATTTCTATAACAGAATTAATCCTTAAATCCCCGATGCATCCACTGTATGTAATGAATTCACTTCTCTCCTGTGCATACAGAATAGTATGCATGCACCGTCCTTGAAAGTATTCATTAAATAGTCACTTAAATCATTTTCTGAGGAGCTTAATTCTTTCATATAACCCAGTTAGAAAGACTGCTCTAAATTCTTGGCTGAAGACATGCATTAAAAATCAAATACTTTCGATCATGTTAAAACTCCCATTTGTTGCAGAGCAATCCTGAAATCAAAACACCCCATTATTATATGTGCTTAAACAGACGCTGAATAATTTATTTGTGGTGAAAATTTTAAAAAAATTGTTGACTGTGGTAAAAGATCGGAAAAGATGTCCTTTAAGATGTTTCCTAAAGCAAAGTTCTATGATGGCTGAAGTCATTACTTACTGAACACTTACCATGTACCAGACACTTCTAAGTGCTTTGCATGTGAACCTCATTTGAAGCACACTGTCAGTTCTAGGATGTGTTTACTATTGCTATTAGACCCATTTTACGGATGAGGAAACCAAGGCATAGAGGAATTAGTTAACTTATTCAAGACCACATAGCTAATAAATAGCAGAGGCAGGATAAGATGTCAGCAAACTGTCTCCAGGGACCATACCTCTTAACCACTAAGGAATATTGGTTTCTTGGGTTGTATATGTCACACGGTGTGCTCTAATACTCAAATATTTATATTCTAATCTTGAAATTTTCATTACCTCTATAATACATATTACTTTACCTCCCTAGCCTTGTTTCCCTCAGTTGATTCAGTCTCTTATGGTGAAATTAGTCTCTAAGTACATTTTCAATTCTAGCTCCTTAAAATTTAATTAACATAAAAGTCTGTGCATGTGGTTGAACTCAGATTTCAGGTAAGGAGGGGTTCCTTGGGATATGGAAGGAAAACTGCAATTTAAACCCTTTATTCTCATAAAATACTTGCATTGAAATAGATGTGTGAACATGAACTATATGTTATATATCTTTGTAACTAACTCTGGCCATACCCTGCAACCCATTAAGTGCTCAATATGCACCTTCTCAATCGTGTGTATTTAATATCCATTTGTTGATAATGAATATGTATATGGACTGTTAAATTAGTTAATGAAAACTTGCTCTTTGGCCAAGATCATTTTATATCAATGTGAGAAAGGAGGTCCAAATAACACTGAATTCTAGGATTTCTGATTCTTCCAAATTATCACAACCGAAGCATTTCCTTGAGAGAGTAAAAAATGAGGGCTATGCATGTTATGATGATACAGCTCTGCCCACATCGGGGCCAGCTGTGAGCACCAGTGCTATGTTATCAAGAATTTAAAGGTAAGACACTACAACTATGAAGGTAAAATATTAGACTCTACTCAGAGGACTATTGGTTTGCAGAGGTTTAAGTATTACTGTTTTCAGATATTGGTAATAGCTATCTAGCTGATCCCTGGAGAATTAAATAAATCAATGTTGGAGATGTTCTGTTTAATTATTGTCTTAAAATCTAGTTTCATACTTGTTTTGAAGTGGAAATACAAAATTTAGCCTGAAGACATATATATTTAATTTTAATTTTTCAGACAGGCTTGGGGTTTGTAGATTGTGATTGTTTTTGAATAGTGAGTACGCTTTATAATACAGTGTTTATTCCCCATTCAAATTCTAAGAATATATATTGGTACTACCTTATACAGTCATGCTGAATTAGTAATATAATTAATTTGATGTTTGTAATATCCAGGGTGTAGTCAGGAGACAGAAATCATACTAACAATTGAACAGGCATTCTACTAAGTGAAGTATCCCAAGAATGGAAAAATAAACACCACATGTACTCCCCATCAAATTGGTTTCACTGATCATCACCTAAGAGCACATTTAGGAATAACATTGATTGGGTGATGGGCAGATGTGGGTGGGGGAGGGGATGGGTGTATACGTACATAATGAGTGTGATGCGTACCGTCTAGGGGATGGACACATTTGAAGTTCTGACTCGGGGGTGGGGAGGCAAGGGCAATATACGTAACCTAAACTTTTGTACCCCCACAATATGCTGAAATAAGAATAGAAAAAAAACAAACAAATAAAAAAAAAGAATTATCAATATGGTTAAACATGGTAATTAATATAAATGACTGGACATTTTTGGTTCAATGTTTACAGAGAAATATGAATATGTATACAAGATAATATTAGTTATCTGTTAATTAGGATATTTTTAAACTTTATTAGGATGGTAAAGTAAATATGATATAGACATTATTTTATTTCACGTACTCATATACTAATTATATTTTAAGGCTTTAGTTAAATTTATCATCTATTTTTATATTTAAATATTATATGTGTAAATGCATACATAGAAATATGTTAATAAATTCTTTAATTCAAAATTTTACATAAATAACATGAGTGAAATTAGAATTTATCCTTTTTTCTGTAAAATAAGTTTTTCTGTGCTAAGATCATAGATATTCTTTTTTTTAGCAATCTATTCTGTTAACATTGCTGTTGATGTATTTTAATTCAAATTTCTTTTTTTAAGGTTAAAAGTGCCTATTAATCTTTGCTTTTTGTTGCACTGTGTTCACAAAACACAGTATTGTATTTATATCTTGTTTCTTTTGTCAATATTCAATTTTGCTTTTTTCAAATTTAGGTTCCAAATTAGAAATACTAGAATTGTAAAGACACCTTTTTATGTATAATGGATTTTCAGGTTTCTTTGAAAGGCCTCAAAGTAACACATTTGATCCTTTATTTTATTCAAAGAAATGAGGAAAAAATAGTAAAAGTAATTAAGTTTGTTTGTCAGTCTTCAAAATTTTATTATTTTACAGCTACTATGAGAATACATTTGTCTAACAAGCTATGTCAAAAGAAAAAACTGATAATTCTAGAAAAAAAGTACATGTTTTTAGATTTGTTACACATAAGTTAAATAATAACATAAATAAATATGTTTTAATGAGTATATACTTTTGAGATTAAAAAAATCACACTCACACTTAAGCACAAAGACTGGTGAAATAATCATTTACAAAAAGATTTTGCTTTTAAGATTCTAGATTTTAAAACTCTTGTCAATTGGGGGCACTCTTGCTACTCTTTATGGGATAAATTAATCTGCTTATAGTTACCTCGAAGTTCTCATATCATTTCTCTCTTTCTCATGTATCACAGTCCACCACTCTCACATGTTGAACCCAGGAGCATTCCTTCTGCCACTAAAGAAAAGGGAATCCCTCAATGGTTTAAGCTCTGTAAGAAAATTATTTAGGTTTTACACATGCCTTTTTAGAGTCCCTTGGATAATCCTGATTTAATTTTGTTTTATAATGGTTTACATTTAAAAACAAAAACTTGAAATTATCAAGCAGGCTATACAATTACAGATTTAAATTCAATCTTGGAGCTGTCTCTTTAAACAAACCCCTACACACACTTTCTGAGAATTAAAACCTTCATCCTTGCCCTGGAGGCCAGTAATCAGAAGGGCAGGGGAATGTTCTTTGTTTTTTTGTACCACAGGTGATGGCCTGTGGAATTGTCTTGGGCAGAGATCAGGAGATTATCTTTGTTGGAGATGGGGGAGATGAGCTTGATCAGGACCAACAACTATAAATAGCAATAGCCCCAAGCTGAAAACCCCGCTTTAAAAGTTCTGTATTTCTGCTTATAGATAGGACAATGGAACTTTAAGACACAATTTTGCCATTCTCTTCATTTGCTGGCAAATTAATAAACTTCTCTTTGTCCTTGTTTTTCTGAAGCAGCCTCTAGGACAAGTGCCAAACTGTTGGTAACAGCTTCACTTGACTGAGTGATTTGTCCTTGTCTGAGCTTTCCACGTAAAAAGAAATATCAACATTTGTACAAATAATATGCATGTTTTATTAATGGTATGCTTGGTCATTGTTTGCTTATTTTGAGAGCTACCTTTCACTGAAAATGTTATTAAATACCTTTGTAAGCAGATACAATTCAAAAAGTTCTTCTCCACAGTATGTTATAGTCAAAAAAAAAGAAAGATGCAACAGAAAAGCATCTAATTACTTCTAAGGGAACCCCCATCAGTCTAATAGCAGATTTCTCAGCAGAAAACTTACAAGCCAGGAGAACATGAGATGATATATTTAAAGTTCTAGAAGAAAAAACTGCCAGGCAAGTTATCCTTTCTTAAATGAAGGAAAAATAAAGTCTTTCCCAGATAAGCAAAAACTGAGGGAGATCATCACCACTAGATTAGCCTTACAAGAAATGCTTTAAGGGCATCCTACACATGGAAGCAAAACGACTATGTCTACTGTCATGAAAACACATGAAAGTATAAAACCCACTGGTAGAGCAAACACACAAATAAGGAAGAGAAAGGACTCATGTTACCTCTACAGAAAACTGCTAAACCACAATGATAAATAGTAAGAGAGAAAGAAAGGAACACAGAATACACGAAACAATCAATAACAATTATTAAATGACAGGAATAAGCCCTCACATATCAATGATAACCTTGAATGTAAATGAATTAAACTTTTCACTGAAAAGCTATAGACTGGCTGAATGAATTTAAAAAAAAAACATGACCCAACTACATACTGCTAACAAGAAACTCAATATACCTCGTAAAGACCTATACAGACTGAAAATAAAAGGATGGAAAAAGATATTCCATGCAAATGGAAACCAAAAGCAAATAGAAGTAGCTATGCTTGTATCAGAAAAAACAAACTTTAAGTCTAAAACAGAAAAAAGAGGCTTGATGTGGTGGCTCATGCCTGTAATCCTAACACTTTGGGAGGCTGAGATAGGAGGATCAGTGGAGGCCAGGCCTAGGCAACAGAAAGACACCATCTCTACAAAAAATTTTAAAAACTAGACAGGTGTGGTGGCACATGCCTGTGACCCCACCTACTCAGGAGGCTCAGGTGGGAGGATCACTTGAGCCCAGGAGTTGGAGATTGCAGTGAGCTATGATCACACTGCTGCACTCTAGCCCAAGAAATAGAGGAAGACCTTGTCTCAAATAAAAGACAGAAAAAAAAGAGATAAAGAATATCATTATATAATAATAAAGAGATCAATTCACCAAGAGGATATAGTAATTCTAAACATACATGCACCCAGCACTGGAGCACCCAGATATATGTAGCAAATATTACTAGATCTAAAGGGAGACATATACTCCAATACAATAATAGTTGGGAACTTCAATACCCCAGTGTCAGCATCACACAGATCATCTAGACAGAAAATTACCAAAGAAACATTGGACTTAAACTGTACTTTACACCAAATGGACCTAATAGATATTTATGTATCATTTCATCCAACAGCCACAATATATACATTGTTTTCATCAGCACATGAAACATTCTCCAGAATAGACCATATGTTAGGCTACAAAATAAGTCTCAACAAATTTTAATAGCACAAATCATATCAAGTATCTTCTCAGACCACAATGGAATAAAACTAGAATTAATAACAATAAACTTTAGAAACTGAACATATATAAGAAAATTAAACAACATGCTACTGAATGACTAACTATTGGGCCAATGAAGAAATTGAGAAAATCAAAACATTTCTTGAAACAAATGAAAATCAAAACACAACATACCAAAACCTATAGGATACCACAAAAGCAGTGCTAAGAGAGAAGTTTATTGCAATCAATGCCTACATTGAAAAAGTAGAGAGATTCCAAATAAACAGCCTAAGGATGCACCGCAAGGAACTACAAAAGCAAGAACAAACCAAACTCAAAATTAGAGGAAAACAAATAATAAACATAATTAAAACTTCACTTGAGTAAATTTTATGGAGGTTTTTTTTTCCTTTCACATGTATGAGCCTATGCAATTGATGAAAGTTTCTTTTTTTTTCTTTCTTTCTTTTTGAAACAGAGTCTCGCTGTGTCGCCTGGGCTAGAGTGTGGTGGCATCAGCCTAGCTCACAGCAACTTCAAACTCCTGGGTTCAAGTGATCCTCCTGCCTCAGCCTCCCAAGTAGCTGGGACTACAGACACATGCCACAACGCCCAGCTAATTTTTTCTATTTTCAGTAGAGACAGGGTCTCACTCTTGCACAGGGTGGTCTTGAACTCCTGAGCTCAAACGATTCTACTGCCTCGGATTCACAGAGTGCTAGAATTACAGGCATGAGACACCGTGCCCAGCCACTGAAGGTTTCTTAATAGTTTTAATATAGGAAGAGTACAGCAGGACCAAAGCTGTAATTGGGAAAGAAATAGCAGTCACCAGGAGAGGGAGATATTTGGTCATTTTTGAAGTTTGCACAATGTTCTGAATTATGTCTGTGCTTAGATATGATTAAGCATATGTAAGCCTTGCTTTTGTCTCACTCCATCATAGTCCCAGAGTGACCTTGTGTAATGTTTGTATTCTGTGAAATTATTATGTTGCAGGGAACATCAGCTAAGAGCTCTCAAATGTGCTATTTTTTTTGAGATGTGGGTAAAAGGCAGATGAATTCAAGCCACAAGACATTAATCTGGGATACCCAGAACTTCATCATTGCTGACATTCCGTGAATTAGGAGATTTTGCAAAAAATGTTGTTTGTAATTGGACTAGAGTTAGTCTTTCATTCGACTTTTGTCACAAGAACAAGACAAATTGTTGAATCATGTAATGTGACAATGTCTGGGCAATAGCACCTAAGACTAGACAGGATACAAACAACCAACTGCAACACAGACACTTACTTGCAAAGTTGTTTTAGTCCTCTCAATAGACCACGAAGCCAGGGACCTAGATATCTACACCCAGGACATTAAAACATCTCAGCACATTTCTGGGACTATTTCAGAGAATCGGATGGCTTTTCCTTTTAGCTTACATCATGTTCTATTTACTTGACTATTTGTGTTTATGAAGTGCCAAAACAAGTGTTTGCTATAGCATAAACACTCCTTGGGGGTTCCTTAAGAGGAAATAAAGAACTATATCAAATTTGGCAAATGGATTTTAAAAGGTCTGTTGAGTTTCCAGAACAGAAGCAATGTCCACATAAGAAGCAGTGTGGCCACCCAACCAGGTTCATTTGTCCACTGCTCAAGAAGCAGCCAATATGCTGAGTCAGCAGGTTTTATGGACGCGAAAGTCTCTTCATTCTGTACAGCGCTAAGTGGGGACACAGGAGAAATTTCTCAAATCCACCTCCTTGAGAAGTTGGGAGACAGGGTTCTTTCTCTCTCTTTCTCTCTCTCTCTCTTTTTTTTTTTTTACCACTTTGAACGCTTTTTTCTTTTTTTTGTTAATTCAGGATATTATGGGGGTACAAATATTTTGGTTACATGAAATGCATTTGCCTCGCTCAAGCCAGGGCTACAAGTGTGACCTTCTCCCATATAGTGTGCCCCATTTCCGTTAGCTGTGGGTTTCCCCCATCCCTCTAACCCCTATCCCCCCACTGCCCCACCTGATCAGCACCCAGTGAGTATTACTACCATGTGAGCACCTTGGTGGTAATCAATTAGTACCAATTTGATGGTGAGTACATGTGGTGCATGTTTTTCCATCCTTGTGATACCTCACTTTGAAGGATGGGCTCAATTTCTATCCAGGATAATATAAGAGGTGCTAGAACACCATTGTTTTTTGTAGTTGAGTAGTATTTCATGGTATACATATACCACATTTTATTAATCCACTCATGTATTGATGGGCATCTGGGTTGTTTCCACATCTTTGCAATTGTAAATTGTGCTGCTATCAACATTCGAGTGCAGATGTCTTTATTATAGAATGTCTTTTTTTTCCTTTGGATAGATGCCTAGTATTGGAATTTCTGGATCAAATGGTATTTCTATTTTTAGCTCTTTGAAGTATCTCCAAATTACTTTCCACAGGGGTTGTCCTAATTTGCAGTCCCACCAGCAGTGTAAGTGTCCCAATCTCTCCACATCCATGCCAGCATTTGTTATTTTGGGACTTTTTGATAGAGGCCAATTTCACTGGAGTTAAGTGATATCACATTGTAGTTTTGATTTGCATGTTTTAGATTTGATTTGCATCTCTAATCATTTCCTAATGATTAGAGATGTTGAGCACTGTTCTATATGTTTGCTGGCCAATAGTCTGTCTTCTTTTGAAAAGTGTCTGTTCATGTCCTTTGTCCATTTATTGATGGGGTTGTTTGATTTTTTCTTGTTGATTTTCTTAAGTTCTATACAGATTCTTGTTATGAGCCCTTTATCAGATGTGTACAAAGCAAATATTTTTTCCCATTCCGTAGGTTGTCTATTTGCTCTAAGGACAGTTTCCTTGGCTGTGCAGAAGCTTTTTAATTTGATCAGGTCCCATTTGTTTATTTTTATTGCAGCTGTGATTGCTTTGGGCGTCTTCTTTACACATTCTTTACCTAGGCTGATGTCTAAAAGAGTCTTCCTCACCTTTTCTTCCTGAATTCTTAAGGTTTCACGTCTTAGGTTTAAGTCTATTATCCAACGTGAGTTGATTTTTGTGAGAGGTGAGAGATGGGGATCCAGTTTCAATCTTCTGCATGTGGATATCCAGTTTTCCCAGCACCACTTAATGAATAGAGATTCTTTTCCCCAATGTATACTTTTGTTTGCTTTGTTGAAGATTAGATGACAATATGAGGATGGTTTTATATCTGGGATCTCCATCCTATTCCAAAGGTTTATATCTCTGTTCCTGTGATAGTACCATGCTGTTTTGGTTACTATAGCCTTGTAGTAAAGATTGAAGTCTGGCAGACTGGATGCCTCCTAATTTGTTCTTTTTGCTTAAGATTGCTTTGGCTACATGAGGTCTTCTCTGATTCCAGATGAAGTATAGAATTATTTTTTCTAAATCTGTAAAGAATGATGGTGGAATTTTGATAGGGACTGCATTAATTCTATAGATCACTTTAGGTAGAATGGACATTTTAACAATATTGATTCTACCAATCCATGAGCATGGTAGGGATTTCCATCTGTGCACATCATCTATAATTTCTTTTCTCAGTTTTTCATAGTTCTCCCTATAAATATCTCTCACCTCCTTTGTTAGATATATTCCTAAATATTTAGTTTTCTTTGATGCTATTGTGAAAGGTGTTGCACCTTTGATTTGATTTTTGGCTTGACTGTTATTGGCATATATGAATGCCACTAATTTGTGTACATTAATTTTGTATCCTGAGACTTTACTGAATTCGTTTATCAATTCCAGGAGTGTCCTGGCTGAATCCTTGGGATTTTCTAGGTATAATAGCATATCACCAGTGAATAGTGCTCTTCTGCCCCCATTCAGACACCCTTAATTACCTTCTCTTTTCTTATTGCTCTGGCAAGGACTTCCAGCACTATGTTGAGTAGAAGTGAAGATAGTGGGCAACCTTGTCCGGTTCCAGTTCTAAGTGGGACTGCTTTCAATTTTTCCCCATTCAATGTAATATTGGCCATGGGTTTATCATAGATGGTGTTAATAGTTTTAAGAAATGTCTCATCTATTCCTAGTTTGTTTAGGGTTTTTTAAGATAAACGTATGCTGGATTTTGTCAAATGCTCTTTCTGCATCTATTGAGAGAATCATGTGGTCTTTGTTCTTGCTTTTATTTATGTTGTGAATGACATTTATAGATTTGCATATGTTGAACCAGCCTTGCATCCCTGGGATAAAGCCCACCTGGTTGTGGTGAATTTTTTTTTTGATGTGCTGTTGGATTCGGTTTGCTAAAATTTTGTTGAGAATTTTTGCATCTATATTGATGAGGGATATTGGTCTGTAGTTTTCTTTTTTGCTACATCGTTTCCTAGCTTTGGTATCAAGGTGATATTGGCTTCATAGAATGAGTTAGGGAGGATACCATCCTTCTTAATGTTTTGGAATAATTTCTGCAGTATAGGCATGAGTTCTTCTTTGTATGTTTGGTAAAATTCAGGTGTGAACTCATCTGGTCTGGAACTTTTTTTTTTTGGAATATTTTTTATTGCTGCTCCAATTTCTGCACTTGATATTGGTCTGTTCAAGAGTTCTATTTTTTCCTGATTGAGCTTAGGGAGGTTGTGTGTTTCCAAGAGTCTGTCCATTTCCTCCACATTTTGTAGCTTTTGGGCATGTAGATTTTTATAGTATTCAAATATAATGTTTTGTATTTCCATGATGTCTGCAGTGACTTCTCCTTTTTTATTTCTGATTGACTTTATTAAAGTCCTTTCCTTTCTAGTTCTTGTCCATCTAGCAAGAGGGCTGTCAATTTTGTTTATCTTTTCAAAAAACCAACTTTTGGTTTTATTGGTCTTCTGTATAATTCTTTTGTTCTCAATTTCATTTAGTTCTGCCCTATTCTCAGTTATTTCCTTTCTTCTGCTAGGTCTAGAATTAATTTGCTCTTCCTTTTCCAGTTCCTTGAGATAGTTTATTAGTTTGTTGATTTGTGAGCTTTCTGTCTTTTGGATGTGACCATTTAATGCTATTGGTTTTCATCTCAGGAATGCTTTTGCTGTATCCCACAGGTTTTGATAGCTTGTGTTCCTGTTATCATTTGATTCAAAGAATTTGTTGATCCTGCCTGAATCTCTTCCTTCACCCAACAGTCATTCAGCAATAGATTATTTCATTTCCATGACTTTGTGAAGTGGTGAGCATTTCTGTTTGAACTGATCTCTAGTTTTATACCACTATGGTTTGAGAAGATACATGGTAAAATTTCTATTTTTTTAAATTTGTTGAGGTCTGATTCATGGCCTAGGATGTGGTCAATCTTGGAGAAAGGTCCATGAGCTGATGAGAAGAATGTATATTCGGCTTTATTTGGGTGGAATGTTCTGCAGATGTCTGTTAGACCCCTTTGTTCTAGAGCTCTGTTTAAGTCCATTATTTCTTTGCTTATTTTTTGTTTGGAGGATCTGTCCATTTCAGACAGTGGGGTGTTGAAGTCTCTTGCTACTATGGCATTACTGTTTATCATGCTATTTAGTTCATACAGGGTTTGCTTTATATATCTGGGTGATCCTGTGTTGGGTGCATACATATTAAGAATTGTTAAGTGTTCTTGTTGGATTTTTCCTTTCACCATTATATAGTGACCATCTTTGTCTTTTTTCACTTTTGCTATTTTAAAATTTATGCTGTCTGAAATTAGAATCGCTACCCCTGCTCTGTTTTGGTTTCCATTTACCTAAAAGTTTGTTTTCCAACCCTTGACCTTGAGTCTGAAAGCATCTTTGTGAGTTAGATGCATTTGGGAGAGAGCAGATACTTGGCTTATAATTTTTTATCCACTCAGCCAGTCTATATCTCTTCAAAGGACAATTCAAGCCATTCACACTTATTGAGAGGATTGATATTTGTGGTAGATTTCTGTTCATATTGTTGGGTAAGTTCTGTCAATCCATTGTGGAATCTGGATTCTGGACTTTAACTTTCGAATGTCTTTAATTTGGTGAGTGTCTATTGCACTCTTCAGTGCATAATGCAGGTCTGAGCACTTCTTGCAGAGCAGGTCTCTTCTTCACAAATTCCATCCATGATTGCTTGTCTGGGTCAGTCTTTATTTCTCCCTCATAGATGAAGCCCAATTTTGCTGGGTAAAGAATTCTATGCTGGCCATTGTTCTGTTTAAAAAGATTGAAGATGGGTCCCCAGTCCCTTCTGGCTTATAGGGTTTCATTTGAGAAGTCTGCAGTTAGTCTGATAGGTTTTCTGTGAAGGATTTCCTCTTTCATGTTTACTTTGGCCAGTCTGATAATTATGTGATATGGTATTTGCCTCTTCACGTTGAGTCTCCCAGGAATTCTGTGTGCTTCTTGTATCTGGATATCTACGTTTATGGCCAGGACAGGCATATTTTCCTCCAGTATTCCAAGAAATAGATTTTCCAGCCCTTGTGTATTTTCTTCTTCTCTCTCTGAGATGCCTAGAATTCTTATATTTGGTTTCTTTCCATAATCCCATATTTCTTGTATGTTCTGTTCTTGTCTCTTGCTTCTGTGTTCTTTTTCTTCATCTGATTTATTTAGCACATAGGCATTATCTTCAAGCTCTGAGATTCACCCCTCTGTGTGATCCATTCTATTTTTAAGGCTTTCCACTGTGTTTTGACGTTCCTTGAATGCCTCTTTCATTTCCAGGATTTCTCTTTGTTTTTTTTGTAACATTTCAATTTCTTTAGAGAATTTTTCATTCATTTCCTGTATTTTTGTCATGGTTTCCTTGTGTTGGGTTTCTATTTTCTCTTCAATTCCATTGAGTTTCCTTACAATCCATATTCAGAATTCTTCCTCCATCAATTTAATCACTTCATTTAAATTAATATCTGATTTTGAGGGTCTCATGATTTCTTTTGGGGGTGACTTTTCTCTCTGCTCTTTCATATTCTCTGTGTTCTTTCTCTGGTTCTTTCTCAACAGGGTAATTGATTGAGAACTGGGAGTGCTAGGACTGGTTTGTGCCCTTAACTTCAAGCCCCCAAGGGACGTTCCTTAACAGTGGTGGGAGGAGGCGTGCTGGTCTTATATTGCCTTAGAGGTATTTTGGCAAGTTGTGTTATCTCTGACCTGTTGTCCTCACCTCTTGCTAGTGGAGATTAGTGAGTTTGTTCCCCCAGCTTAAGCTCCCATGTAGTGAATTGCATCTATATTTATAACTCCATTGCCCTCTAATAGCTTGAGATGGAGAGCACTGTGTTGAGCTATGGGGTTATCCTGTCTGTCATTCACTGTAGATTGTGTGGAGGAGCCAGTTATCGAGGTAATCTGATGCCTCTGTGTTGGTTTCTGGTCCCTGGGTGAGGAATACTAATGCCCCTATCTTTAGGAAGGATCTTGCCCCTCCCAACGGTTACTTGTACCCTATTCCCCCTTAAAGTGGTGGTAGGAGCAAGGCAGATCCCAGTTTGCTGCCTACCAGGCTGTATGAGTGTGCTTCTACGGTTGCTTGATCTGACGCTAAGGGGAGCCACTAATATGTTATTCAGGGTTCTTCCACCACACTTGGGAGGCTGTTCCTGATGAGCGGGGTTACTTGGTGCACCTGCTGTGGGCTCTGGCCAGGATTTTCCTTCCCTGACCTCGAACCCCACTGTTGGCAGTCGCCCAGATGCAGAGAGCAGGCCTCAGAGTTATGATCTTACTAGATGACCTAAGCCAGTCTGATAGGCCAAATCACTGGGCTGTCAACTATTGATCTGTACCAAGGCCCTGCAGATTCACGCCAGTCACACAGGGAAAGTGGCTTTTCTTTCCTCTTCCTACCTCCAGGGCTGGAGCCCACCACTTTCAGGAGGGGTAATGCCCGAGACCACCCAGCGCCCCAGCGCCTGGGAATCCCACAGGTGGTAGCCTCCCATGACTGGGGAAACAGTCAAAATTCACCCATGTAAGCAGGCCCGGCTAGCTGACAATAGGTCGCAGAAGGGCAGAGCCTGTCGCGAGAGTCCCTGGGCTGGAGGAAGGGTGCTGCCCAATACCATAGCGCGCCACAGCGTCTGCGTTGTGGACCCCAAAACTGGAGGCCGCCCACTCACAGAGCGCTAGTGCTGGGAGCGACTCTTCAGGAGTTGGCGGATGCCGGATCAGGGAGCTGAGTCAACAGGATGCCCATTGTCTCTTGTGTGTCGCCCTCCCACAATCTCATGCCTGTTTGGCAGGAGGTCTTGCACCTTCTGACCCGCCCTGAGCTGGCCTAATTGCCCACAGTGGTTTCCAGGATACAGTCTCCTTTTCAGTGTTCACCTCCGTTGTTCTGGTCCTGCTGATCCCCAGAGGTGAGGTGCCTGTCTCCTAACTCCCTCCAGCGGTAGCTCAGACCAGTCCCTCCCCCGCCCAGTGCAGTCCTAGCACAGAGCTCCAGGGAGATCAAGATGTTTCCCACTATTGTCTCCTCTCCACAGAGCCCAACCTCTCCTGCCATGATTTTGCACCGACTTCAGGCAGGTCCCTGTCTGAGTGGGTGTGGAGGTCAGTGGGGAAGCAGGACATTCTCCTGTGGGTCGGATCCCACCTCACTCGCTGGCCAGGCAGGCACAGCTGTCCCATGCTCTATTTTCTATTGTTTATCTCATGTTCTCCAGACTTTGTGATCCTATCTCCAATTCACCCTTTTTTTTTTCTCCTGTGTTGTGTGTCCCACACCATTTCTCTGCAGTTTCACAATGCTGTTCTTGCAGGGGAGCAATAGGCTTGTATGTAGCAGATGGAGTTTTTCACCTCTTTCTCTGGGAGCAGAGAGCCAGGACGTCACCTTTACTCTGCCATTTTTCGTCCTTTGGGAAACAGAGTTTTTAAGGACAGTTCGGCAGGCAAGGGATTAGGCAATTAGGTCTGTTAACTGGGGCAAAATTATAGCGATGTACAAATCATCTACTTGCGTTGCTCCAGTCCCTGGGGTCACAATTCCCGTGGAGTCACTGGTCTGCATGGGCCAATCGATCCAGTGGAATGTGGGGCCTGGAAAATATCTTAAAAACTACCTTTAGGTTTTGAAAAGGTGATGTTATCTATGGAGAACATTGAGAATCTTTATGGACACCAGCTATGGGGGAAAGTGGGTCCAGAGTGGCAATTATAGGAGACAGTTACTAATTATTATCATTATTTTTAGCTAGGCCTGTGCATTATTTTTAGCTAGGGAGTTATCACAGTTCTTGCCTTGCACCCTGTTATTGGAGGGGGTTTCAGAAATACCGCAGAAGGACACAGCCCCCATTGATAGTATAAGTATCCTTCATTTTAACAGGAGTGAGTCAATCACTGATGCTCAAGAAGCTCAGAAAATTTCACCCCAAAATATGACTCCTTGGTATAAAGAATATTTCGAATTAAAGGCCATTGAAGATGAAAGAGCATTGGGGGTGGGGAAAGCATTGGAAGGGGGCTTTCCCTCTACCTACATAAACCAGACTTACCGATCAAAATATAAAAAGAACAATTGACTTCCTTTCCTCGCCCTGTTATCTCAATATATTGCAGGGAAGAAGATCAAAAATGCAACTAGACCTGGCCCAAATAATTTAAATATTATACCTGTCTCTCAGGTTAATTTAATTTACAAAGAGAATCGTTTACAAGTCAATCTGTTTCCCCCATCCATTTAACCTCCCAAGCAACCATTTATTGCTCCTAAACAGGATTACCTCATCTCCTTATCTCCTTTTCCCCTCCAAAAGGACAGGTATAAAAATATCTGTACTTCCTTGGGATATTGGGTAATCACTCTGTGATTCTCCCCATGTGCATGGTAAATAAACCTTTCTCTTATTAATCTGCCTTAATTGTGAGCTGATCTTTCAGCAAACTTTTGGGGGAAAGGTTAAGTTTCCCCTCACTTCTACAGTGCCTCAGGTGGTCAGATTTTCTGAGTAGTGTCAGATAATTCCTGCAAACCAGGCTGGAATGTTTCTGAAATAATAGAAAGCAGGCTACTAAAGCAATGATAGTCTTGAAATTAGTACCCACTTCCAATGGGCTGGATATAGCGGATAAGGATATAATGACTTCAATAGAAGCATTTGGTTGAGTGGGGTAAAGGCCCAATTTTTATAAGAGTAAAGGTTGGAATAAATAATGTAAAGATAGTTTAAGTACCAGATAGGGCCTCTAAAAGAAAACCTACCTTCTGAAATATTTAAGCAATATTTGTCAACCTTTTTTCAATATTATTCCCTAAAGAGCTTTTTTAGACATTTTATTTGTAATTGCCAAGAAATTTTAATACCACTTAGATACATAGCTGTTTATGTACTGTGTTTAGAATCATGTTTATACAGAAAAAGGATAAGACATTTTCTCTTCGTAAGAACAGATTTGCACCCTCTTGGAGGTGATGTCATTCCTGCTGAGAATGTATGTTTTAAAGGAATACTTATTAAATGCATGACAGCAGGATCAGATGGAGGATGATAGACCCAACACTCATTTAATTCAAAGTGGTAGATATGGGCTGAAGAAAATGCACAAGAGAAATTTGTTTTTCCTTGAATCACAGAAGACCATAGGATGTCAACAGTAAAATGATGATGATAAGTGGAAGCATGTAGAGAAATCACTCTGTCATTGATACAGTATGTCTATTGATTCCCCAGCTAAGATTTAGATCCCATTTAAAGCTGAGGACCGGGACTCTGTGCTGTTCGAGATAGCACAGCTAAGTGGAGACAAATTTCTCATGGCCTTGTTCTCCTACTTGGAACCTTGGTCTGGCCTCTTTTGAAGTACACACATTAGAGGTGTGATGCCTTAATGGATTTGGGGAACCTCATTTGGGAAAACCCCATCTACAATGGACTGTTCATGTACTCACCTTAATGGATTTGGTGAGACTTCATTTGGAAAGATCCTGTGTGCAACAAACTGTTCATATGCTCAAGGTGGTCCAAGGACAGAAAGGTGACCCACTGCACAGGGAGCCCAACATGTAGGAGACTCAATCCTTTTGACAATTGACAGTTTCACTTGGTATTAGTAGATATCTTTTCAGGCTGCTAATGGACAGAGCATCCAAAGCTCCAAGATGGGCTCCTACCAGGAACTGCTGGCCTGGGACATGGCCTTTGCTGGGTTCCTGTACATGTATGAAGCCTTGGAGGACAACAGATGATGGACATCAGCAGTGCAGGGAAAGAGACCAAGCAGGTAGAAAATGACATGCTGGTGATGGACACCGTGGACAGGCAGCTGTGGAGACAGTTCAACAGCCCTTCCTTCTACAGCAAGGAAGCTCCACAGCCAAGAACGAAGGGACCTAGAAACCATCCAGGCTCAGACAGCCCCATTATCGACAGGGCCAGGAGCCCAAGGAGCCCTGGGCATTTCACAAGGTGGCTACTCCATAGCGGTGTTGCTTCCTGCCGTCTGCACCTGGATCTACTGCACAGTGTCCTGGGGTTGCCCATGAAATTTGAGCGGAGCCTCAGTGGGAACCTGATGAGCCTTTTCTACACAGTGGACTCAGCCATCCCATAGGCCCTCAAGATGTTCATAGGCTCCCCTCCTCCATACAAAGCAGTAATGGGCATGCTTTGGAATCAGAGTTAACTCAGTAAGTCAGAAAAGTAGAATAGGGCATTGCTGTTTGTCCCCCTCTGAATAAGGATATCCCTCAGAAGCAGGCTTAAGTTAAGCCTCTAAGACATAGTTTGTGAGAGATCCTTCTTAGCACCCTGAGGTAAGTATGAGAATATGCCCATGAGTAAAAAATAGGGTAAAACAATACACCAAATGAGTGGGTCGGGTACTAACCACTGTGTATGAGTTTGCTTCTTTCAGGCCTCCACCCCGGTTGGAAACAAAGAAGTGGAAGAGACCCTATGAAGTGCTTCTAACAGCTCATACCTCCTTGAAGTTGTCAGAGATGAAACCATGGATCCATCATACCATAGTAAAGAGGAGTCCCATGGAAGAAGAGAACCAAACCCCCAGTGGAGGGGCTAACCTTTAGGCGATCTAAAGTAACTGTTTAAGGGAGGGAAAAAAATGAAATTTTTTTGCTAAGCTTTCTTTGATTATTTGTTCTGTCTATAGGATGGAGAGACAACTCCTTAGTGAGAATTTCCCCGGGCTATCACCTCTTCTGTTGATCTGTATTTGCCATCTGTATACAATTTCTGAATTTGCAGAAGACGGTCTCTCAATCGCCTACAGGGTGCTTTCCTGCCCAGCCCTGTATTGGACATTGTGTACAAGGTGTCAGTCCATTTTGCCTTGTCAATAATCACTGCTATAGTGATTTCTTTTTCTTCTGGTGTTGTAAATATATTGCCAAAGCTTTGCAGTGACATACATAAATATAAACCTTCCATCTGAAATGTCGCCCCCATTTCAGCAGGTAGTGGCTGGATGACTATGTCGTCCCTCCTCCCATAGATATGGAAGAGAAATATTGAAAGTAGGGAATATGTAACAGAGGGAATGGCCTGAAAAAATATGGCAAAGAGATTTTCTGTCTCCTTAAAACTTTCCCCACTCTTTTTGAGAACTGCATTCTGGCCTGCATCCCTGAGGCAAGTTAAGTCTTTTGTTAAAACTCCTAGGTGGCACCAGCCCCCCAGGTAGGCAGCTGGCAGAGTTCACTGGCTTTGTCTTTGGCAGAGATGGGAGATTAGAATAGTTAACCACAGTAATTGCCTGAAGCTGAGAATCCTTCCTTTAAAAGCTCTTTATTTTTGCCTATGTTTGGGAAATTTGGGATTTTGAGACAAGAAGGCCTACCATATTTCCTCCTTTGTTGTCAAAGTAAATGTCTTTTTCCTTCCTCCTCAAACTACTTGTCCTTGTTCTGATTCAGCTTCCTGGACAAGTGGCTGAGCTTTCAGTAACACATTGGTCTTAGCATAATAACAAAATTGATATAGAAAATTGAAAATATATTTAATACAAAAATTATGACTAAGATTGAAAGTGCAATAAGATTTCACAGAAAACAGCATTTACTGAAATCTAAAACAATCACAGTCATTTCCATAGAAGACAGATAATTTGAGTTTTTAAAACATATTCATAGCTTTCAACAGTTAAGAGTAAGGGCATTCCATCAGAAAAAAAATGAACAAAAGCGTCTACTGAAAAATGGTTGTATTAAATACCTACCATTTCCCTATTATAGAGTTTAAACTCTGACAAGGAATATTTATTTTTCTTTTAGCATCATCATTCATTCAGTGTTCACTGCATGCCTACCACGTGTAGGCATTTTTCTAGGTTCTTAGGGTACATCAGTGTAAAAACAGGCGAAGATAATTGTTATCACAGTACTTTCATTCTATATTTAAATCCACCCCTCCATTGCCATTTGGGCAAAATCACTTACCCTATAAAGTAATTATCAATCATCTGATAGTCTTCACTTCATTTAGAACCAAACAACAAACTGAAATAAAGTAGGAATAATTAAATACTGCTTTTTGTGTTTTGAGCCTAAAAATCAAAACTGATGAATAAAAATATTTGAACAGAAATTTATGAAGAGAACAAACTATCTGGAGAGCAATTTCAGTCAGAATTGAAATTTCATTTATGCTTATTTGAATGTCTTTGCCTGGAAATTGGGTATCTATGTATCAGTTTCCCAATTCCCAAAGAAGAATACTGAAAATTTTCCATGAAGTGCAAAGAACAAATCTAAAGTGCACTCCGATTTTACAGTGTCCCAATGTTTATTTTGAAAGGGCCCTGATAGATCATGTTGCAATAAAGAGTACAACAGGTTTCATAAGCCTTGGAGATCAGGCTTGGGTTCTAGCTTTATTAGTGAGATGCCTCCTAAATGTTGCCAATCATGTAGTGTTCCTATTTTATTATTTGAAAAAGAAGCCTTTTGGAAAAACCACTCTTGCCAACCTCCTGAGATTCAGGCAACAGCCATAACCCACAGTCACATGTGTGAGTGGGGGAAGCTTTGAGATAACACCAGCCCCAATCACCACCTCAGTCTAACTACATTAGAGACCTTGAGTGAGAACCACCTATTGATTGAGCCCAGCTGATAAACAAAATTGATTATGTAATAATTTATTTAGCTGTAATAAATATTTACTGAGCATCTACTATGTGCCAGAATCATTTGTTGGTTAATGATACTAAGAAGGTCCTTGCTCTCCTGGAGCTCATAGTCCCATACAGAGGACCTAATAATAACAGTAGCAGTAGCAACAGTAACAAAATATTAATAGTAATCATATAAATAAATAAATTATCCAATATCATTTATTATGAAGGAAAGTGTTGCAAAGGGACAAAATGGAAAAACTTGTTCTGACTGATACAGAACTGTTTTCGTTCCTTGATGCTGTTTTGCTCAGTTGGAAGGAAACAAAAGCAGCCACAAAAGAAAAAACAAAAACAAAGGCAAAAATAATAAGTCCATAAGGTAGCACAATGGAGTTCATTGCAAATGGTTGCAGAAGTAAACTTCAATTGCTCCCAAGGCGTAGGTTAGTCTATCCCACCAGACAAGTATAAGTTAGTTGCTTTAATATATGTTCAAAACCCAAAATTACTTTTTGGAATTATATTTTTACTTATACTTCTTGGGTTTTCCCTTTCCCTAGCTGCTTGATATAAAAGGCAAAAGTTATTCTCATTTACCTGCATTATGAAGAGAAGAATTGATTGGTGGCTACTAAAATATAAGTGGATTGGAAAGACTGGTTAAACAAACAAACAAAAAACCTAAGCCAATGTATTCAGAATATTTAAATTTTTAGTTTTCACACCACAAATGCTTTTCTGCTATATCTAATTTAACTCATATCACATATAATGAAGAACTCTGTGGAATGGGTGGGGCAGGGAGGTAAAGCAGAGATAAATAGACTTCAAATCCAAGCATGTAGCATAGAAAATAAACAGAAGGAATCCCCCTGGCCCAGCCTCAAGATCCTTTTACTACCACATAAATAGATCATTACTCTGCCAAGAGTAACTTCTTAGCTTGTGACATTAAAATGAAGTTAGGGACGGTCTCTTTTCTTCCTTTAATTTTTCTGTCTTGGTACTTGTCCAACTTCAGTCAAGAGAGAAGTGGAACAAGCTTCACAAACAAAAACAACTGACGATAATATAGCAAAGAATGATATCATATCTCAGAGAAGTGGGAAGAAGTAGATTACAAATATGAGGAGCAAGAGGTTTGGGGAAAAATTCATAAGGGAATTAACATTCAATGCAGGACTTCTATTCTTACTAGGATTTTTCTAGGCAAAGAATGAAGGAGTCCAGTTGTGTATGGACAATCGTAAGGAGTCAGTGTGTGTGCAGAAAGGGCTTCACAGAGGCACACAGAGGATAGTAATATCAGAAACAGATGGCAGATCATTTTTCTTTTTAATTTCAAAATTATTTAATTGAAAAAATTGCATATATTCAAGGTGTACAATGTAATGATTTGATATACACAAGCATTGTGTAATGATTAGCTCAATCAAATTAACACATCCATCACCATTCATATCATTTGTTCGTGCATGTGTGTGTATACATGTGTCTATGGGGCACATAAAGTCTGTTCTCTTATCAAATTTCAAGTAAACAGTGACGTATTATTAACTATAGTTGCCATGCTGTGCATTAGATCCCCAGAATTTATTCATATTATAACTGCAAGTTCGTTCTCTTTGACTAACATCTCCCCATGTCCCCCACTCAGCACAGGGCAACCACCATTCTACTCTCTGCCCCTATGAATTTGTCTTTTTTAGATTCCACATATAAGTGAAATATGGTGTTGTCTTTCTGTGTCTGGCTTATTTTACTTACCCTAACACCCTTTAGGTTCATCCATGTGTCACAAATGGCAAGATTTCCTTCCTTTTTATGGCTAAATAATATTTCCTTATATAATATATATACATTTTGTATTCATTCACCCGCTGATGGACACTTAGGTTGATTCCATATCTTGGCTATGGTAAATAATGTTGCAATAAACATGGGGTGCAGATATCTCTATGAAGTGCTGATTTCATTTCCTTTGGATATATTATATATGCAAAAATTGGATGATATTTTGTATGATAGTTCTATTTTTAGTTTTTAGAGGAAGCGCCATACTGTTTTCCATAATGGCTGTACCAATTTTCATCCTCACCAATAGTGAATAAGATTTTATTTTCCTTTTCTCCATACTTTTGCCATCTCTTGTTATCTTTTGTCTTTTTGGTAATAAGTAGATGGCAGATCTTGAATGCCTTCCTAAGTATCATTTTTTTTGCCATGACTTTGATTTGTAGAACCAATATTTTTTTAAGCTGCCTAGAATATGGTTAGACATGCCTTCCTTGTGGAATTGCACCTTCATAGTTTGAGTTTCAGGGATGATCTCAGCAGAATCATATCCAATATGTAGAAAGTTTATTTAATTATCTAATATTGCAACAGAAAATGACAGTGACATATAACCTAACTTCTCAGGGTTAGTTTCATTGTAAAACTTTCTTACAGATTATGTGCTCTAAGGCTGCTTGATTTCAGATCTAATAAATATAGAAGGAGGAAAACATCCATGTTTGGAATGAATTCTGTACTAACTGGTTGAACTTAGCCTTACCTGAATCATCTTAGAAGGCTGCTATGAACATTATTCCAAAGAGGTGGGAATGTATATTGCCCATTGTGGGGATATTTTCTTCAGATTTCTCTTCTGCTAATGTAGTTACATGTCTTTCCCCCCCAAAGTGTCAAATGCTTCAAAATTTCACTTTTATTATATATTAATTTGTAATGATGCATTTATCCATATTGTTTTTCTAAGTAATTTCTTTCCTAAGGTATTGGCACAAAATGAATTATACTTTGGTTTTTGATGTATTAAAATGTGTCATTAACAAGTATTGTAAATCATCATGCACAGACAGGAATTGAGATGTTAGTTTGGTCATTAGAGTATGTACTTGAATTTATATAATTCAATTTGGCATTGAATTATCCGGGTAAGTGTTAGGTTTATTCCAGGTGGGAACTTGAAAAGTATATATAGGACAGAATGTGGTTAATGGAAAACTTAGGCTTGTAAAACAATAGTCAGAGTCCGGGGAGTCCCTGGACTTTGTAGATCTGACAGCTGCAGCCAGCGTTCCTTCCCCCTCCCTCCCTGATGGAGACCAGGGCTATCCCTCCCTAGCTCTTCTGCTAAGGATGATGCCAGAACAGAAGGATGTATGGGACTGCAGCAAAGGGGTAGTAGGAGTTGGCTGTTTGAAGAAGAATTTACTACAAACAGCTGTTCTGCCCGCCGTCCTCTGGTGCACATAGCAGGAAGCAATTCTTCACCTGCCAGTTTGCCCCAGAAACAAAGAACTGACCAGGGCTGGTGGGAGGGGGTTGGCTATCCCCATTTATAAAATCTCTCACCAAACCCCCTTCTGTGCAGACTCTCTTTTTGGACTCAGCCCACCAGCACCGGGTGAATAAACCAGCCATGTTGCTCCCACATAGCCTGTGTGTAAAATGTGTCCTTTGGGTCATTCGTTGACCCTTTCAGTAAGTGCACATCTACTTTACCGAAATTTTGTAAGTTTCCTTACAAGGTAAATTCAATATTATAAATAATTTGATTTCTATGGAAAATTTGGCATGTTTTTAAGAAAAGTGGACACTCAAGAAATCTACCAGAACAAACACTCCTGCTTTTTTTTACTTTAGTTTCCCCAGCTTCAATTAAAAGATACGACTTATTTTCCATTAGAATAATGAAAGATTTAATTACATATTTCCTACAGCTTGTGTGTGAGCCATAAAAGAAGGAGATTTGGAAGAAAAATGAATAAAGGAGAAAGTTAAAATGGGAATCACTGTGGAATGATGGGAAGCATTAAGTTCCCTTCCCAAACTCCGTTAGTTATGGTTCTCTGTTGTCAGAGTTGAGAGAATGGACTTTAATCAATGTTCTGCTGCAACCCAGTTGTGTGGTGGTATAAAAAGTCATACACTATGTTAGACACGCAGGACTAGAAACCAATTACTACAACTTTTTTGGAGATGAGCTGAGACCTATGTACAACAGGGTTAGAATCCAATTCCCCTCAGCTGGTCTGGGCTTTTTTCCATAGAACATCATTGTCTCTTAAAATGATACATGTTTTCTCTATTTCTCCTTTTCCTCATTTATGGAATGAATACATTTGACACAAACTTTTGTGAGATTCATAACAGGTACAGAATTCTTGTTCACTTTGTGCCACTAAATGTACATCAGGCAGTAGCAAGAGTACATGCAGTTAAAAGTACAGATATCTGTCACAGAAAGTAAAGAAATTGAGATGGAATTCATAGTCAAGAGTCAGGACAAACTTTATTTATGACAGGATTTCGTTCTTTTTGGCAAATCCATTTATTATCTGTAGAACAGTCTTCAGAATAAGCAGTTGTTTTTGAGATGGAAGCACAGTTGTTTTCTTCAGCATAACCTTTAATTTTTAATCTGTGGAGCAAAAGAAAAGCCTCTTAGTGTTTAGTACTTTCTAATAATTATCCTCATTTAGCCATTATTTTGTAGGTCTTTCAGGAAATAGGGGAAGGCTAAGTTAGTAAGCATTGTAAGTACAAAGTCATAAATATAAAGGTAAGCACTTTTAAGATAGACATAATATAAACCTCTGAAACTTTCAATTCATCTTCACAGGAAAAGGATCCTTTTAACAAGAAACTTCATAGTGATATTTAAAAAAAGAAGCTTTGGAAACTGGGAATTAAATCTCCTTATTTTACTACTTTAATGTGAAAAGTTTCCTAACTTCACCAAATATAGGATATAACCATCTAATATTTGGGGAAGGCATTAAGACGATCCATATGAAAGTGTGGCAATGCTTAAACAAAGTATGAGCTCATGTGATAAGTGTATGGAGGAGTGGTGGATATACAGGGTCTGTAGAATTTAGAAGCAGTGAGCAAAAGAGGTTCAGTTCCTGGGATATGCAATCAGAGCCCCTTTTATCCTCATTCCAAACAGATGTCAGTGGGTGTCTGCTTCAACATACTTGTTTCAAACAAGCATGAATCCTATGGTTCACCTCAGGTGGACGTAGAGGTAGAATTCAAATGATGGATGGGCAGTATTAGGGTTGGGATGCAAGGATAGGGTGAGTTCAACACTCATCTAATAGTCTCAAAAAGAAGATGAGCTGGTGACAGTGGGCAGGGCTCCACCACAGCCTTTCTTTTTCCCTTTCTTTTATTTTTTTCATGACGCTCCTTGGGATTGAGCTGATAGTCTGATTTCTTCCTACTGCCCAATATTCTAGTCCAACCATCAACTTCTCTCAACTGGGCTATTGCAAAACTCCCCTATATTTTATCTCTTCCACTCTTCTAATTCTTTCTTCAATTTTCAGGCTAATTTTTTTTTAAATGCCAATCTGATCAAATCAATGACTGCCTTTCCAAAAGGCCCTCAATGGCTTCCCTGACCTTCCTTGATGATATATCTGGCCAGTTCTCTAACATTACCTCCTTTAATCCTCACAAAATCCTGTGAAACACATTATTACCTTCCCTTTTTTTTGTGCCTAAAAACCAGGGCTCAGAGAGTTCAAATAAAGGCAGGGTCTAACTGGTGCCCTTTTAACCATAACATACCTTCCAGGTTTATCTGATTACTACTGTCTTAAGCATCACTTTTCTCCTCAGAATAAAATGGGAGGTTCAACTGAATTTAATCCATTCATGTTACACATATTTCTGCTCACAGACACTTCACTGTTTTCCAATTTTATTTTTAGTATAAACTACAATCAAATAAACATTTTATATCATGGCCAAATTGAGAAACACACACATACTATATTTAATAAACAAATTAATCCTTACTATGTATGAAAAGATAAAAGTAAGTTAATATCAAATAGATTTTTATTTATTTATAAGTAAAATATAGAAAATAATCTCCAGAAAGTATTATAGAAAATCAGTAATGATGTTATTAAACAAAATGGCTAGGTTTGCTTTTTCATAAATTAATTCTGTCCAAAACACTTATTTTTAAATAATCTTCACTTTGAATTCTCACACTTAAAAATGTTTTAGAAAATGGCTTAAATAATGTCAAAATTTTCTAATTAAGCCAACATTTCTTTCAGTGTTTAATACTTTTCCATATGTAATAAATTATCCCTGTATTTCAGATAAAATTGAACATGCTCCTGTGTTTTAAATTTCAACCTCTTGTTTTCTTGTTTTTGAATGATAAAAAATACATTTTAAGTTTAAATTATGCAAATTTGATTAAATCATTCACAGACTCATTAAATGCTACTCCCACTATCATCTCTTTTGAAAAACTCATTGAAAGTTCTCAACAGAAACTTAATTGAATGCCTGCACACTTTGGTTTGCAAGGGGAAACAACACCCTGCCCTTTCTTGTACAACCAACCATGAAATCTGCTAAAATATGACATTTAACTGTGTGGCATCAAGCCTCTTCTTACATTTATGGTTATCTCAACTATATTACACAAGAAATAATGATGAAACACTAAAGAGAAAACAGCAAATGGCTTTTTTGAGGCTTACCCATGTATTCATCACAGCCCCTCAAAAATGTCTCTTTCACACTATTGGTTAAAATATGCTGCAACATTTGTCATAATGTGGCTAGAACCTCTCAGTGTTTCAGTTCCACATTCTGATATTTACAATTTTTTCCTTTTATAGTCATCCTTTCAATTTTTTAAAGTAGTTTCATGGTCCACTAAGACATATTTTCCCACAGTTTGAAAAACACTACTTAAGAAATTCTGTGTGCCAATAGCCTCCAGCTAGACATTTTTTTAAATTTCACATGCCCTCCCCAAAGGATTTAGTCTATTCCTTGTCACATAAAACTCCACTGCAGATAAAAACATATATTCTTATAAAGGGCTGATGTCTTTTCATACATGGAACTGTTCTACCAACTTCAGAAACATCCATCTTCCCAGCCTATTTGGAACCTCTTGAGAATTTCTAAACCAAATTAAAACTACAAAACTCAATCTTCAACAATGTTAGTACCTTATAATGTAAATGTGATGTGAATTAAATATAAAAATTAGCTCATCTAATACTCACATAGCAGAATTTAAAAAAGACCCATTTATCCACTTCCACTTCTTCTCTAATAATGCAAAATTTAATCCAATCCAAAAGTTAATTCCTTTATCCTTCATCAGTTTCCGTATGAGTCTCTATAAATGGGACAGAAGAAATGACAGAATATTGAATCTGCTTATCTATTCATGTGTTGTATTCTTCTTCTCATCCCCTGAAACCTAGTTCAGGCATCACCCCCTCACTGAAGTCTTTCCTGATGACTGATCAGAGTTGAGTGTTGCTTCTCTGTAATTATATACAGTGACATTTCTCTTTACATATTTTTATTTATTTTGTTTTATTCATCATCTTCTTTTTTTAATTTTAATTTTATTTTTTTTATTTCAGCTTATTATGGGGGAACAAAAGTTCAGGTTATATATATTGCCCATGTCCCCCCATCCCCCCAAGTCTGAGCTTCAAGTGTGTCCATTCCCAGACAGTGCGCATCACACTCATCAAGTAGGTATACACCCATTCCCTCCCCAGTCCCCACCTGTGTCTGGATACCCAATTGGTGTTATTCCCAAATGTGCACTTAGGTGATGATCAGGGAAACCAATTTGCTGGTGAGGACACGTGGTGTTTATTTTTCCATTCTTGGGATACTTCACTTAATAGAATGGGTTCCAACTCTCTCCAGGAGAACCAAAGAGATGTCATATCACAGTTATTTCTTATAGCTGAGTAATACTCCATGGTATACATATGCCACATTTTACTAATCCATTCATGAATTGATGGGCATTTGGGTTGTTTCCACATCTTTGCAATTGTGAATTGTGCTGCTATAAATATTTGGGTGCAGGTGTCTTTTTTATAGAATGACTTTTGTTCTTCTGGGTAGGTGCCCAATAATGGGATTGCTGGATCGAATGGTAGGTCTACTTGAATCTGTTTAAGGTATCTCCATATTGCTTTCCACAGGGGCTGTACTAGTTTACAATCCCACCAGCAGTGTATGAGTGTTCCTGTCTCTCCGCATCCATGCCAACATGTGTTGTTTTGGGACTTTTTGATAAAGGCCATTCTTACTGGAGTTAAGTGATATCTCATTGTGGTTTTGATTTGCATTTCCCTGATGATTAGAGATGTTGAACATTTTTTCATATGTTTGTTAGCCATTCTTATATCTTCTTTTGAAAAATTTCTATTCATATCCTTTGCCCACTTTTTGATAGGGCTGTTCAATTTTTTCTTACTGATTTTCCTGAGTTCTAAATAGATTCTTGTTATCAGTCCTTTATCTGATGTGTAGTGTGCGAAAATTTTTTCCCATTCTGTAGGTTGTCTGTTTACTCTCATGACTGTTTCTCTGGCTGTGCAGAAGCTTTTTAATTTAATCAGGTCCCATTTATTTATTTTTGTTGTTGCTGTGATTGCCTTAGGGGTCTTCTTCATAAATTCTTTGCCTAGACCAATGTCTGTAAGAATCTTTCCTACATTTTCTTCTAGAATTCTAATAGTTTCACACCTAAGGTTTAAGTCTGTTATCCACCACGATTTGATTTTTGTGAGAGGTGAAAGCTGTGGGTCCTGTTTCAGTCTTCTACATGTGGCTATCCAGTTTTCCCAGCACCATTTATTGAATGAGGAATCTTTTCCCCAGAGTATGTTTTTGTCTTTTTTGTCAAAGATTAGATGGCTATATGAGGATGGTTTTATATGTGGATTTTCTGTTCTGTTCCACTGGTCTGTGTCCCTGCACTTGTGCCAATACCAAGCAGTTTTAATAATCACTGCCTTGTAGTATAGTTTGAAGTCTGGCAAATTAATACCTCCCATTTTATTTTTGTTGCTTAAAATTGCTTTTGCTAAACAGGGTCTTCTCTGGTTCCATACAAAGCGTAAAATTATTTTTTCTGTATCTGTGAAAAATGTTCATCATCTTCTATTCAATTATTTGTTTACATGTGTGTTTAATCTCTCAAATTGTGAGCATCCTGAATTGAAAGTCCCCACTTCCATGCATAAAAGCTTTGGGCTAACGCCCAGAGATCTCAATATGCTTTAAAGAAAGTGATAAGTTTTACTAAGGTATTTTATTTAAGGATTTACCAATTCTTCCTGATCTTGAATAAGAAGCAAACTGGATTCTTTTGTGGAACAGTAGGATAGACTGTTATTCCAAAGGTCGATACCCTGAGAAAAAAGCACGCATTTCTTTTGGAGTGACTGCCAAGATTCTGGGCACTCTGACAGACCCAGGCTCTCTAAAATAAGAAACGAAAGAAGAAATAAATGTGTTATGTTTCTAACCTGTCCCCACCACACCAGGCAATAACACACACACGTCATTATAAATGTTTGAAAGTCATTGATTATCACTGTGAGAACAATGAATTTATTATAATTTTGAGGTTTATGAGACCTACTGTTTATTCTGGTATCCAAGAATTGGGAATTAGTGGCCAGTTATACTGAGCATAAATGGAATCATAGAACATTAAAATAGGAAGATACCATCAAAATAATTTAAACAGACACATCTTACGTTTTAAAACACTGAGAGACAGAATAAGTTCTTCAAATTCACCCAATGGATTTGATGGGTAATGGAGTCAAGACTATTTCTCAACCGAAGATTTTAAATACAGCCACCAGAAAGACACTGGGGATGAATCATGAAATAATAAATTTGCCACAAACTAAAAAAATATAAAAACAAAAAAGACTATTTCTGTTTCCTTAAATTCACCACCAGGGCTTATTCCACTATACAGACAGCAGTATCAAACTCATCTAAAAAATGTTGACTTTAAACAACATGCAAAATGCAGAGGAAATAATAATTCTTTTCATGAAATTAATAAGTACTACAAATAAAAAATCATAAGAAAATTTGCAATTGCCAAATGATATATTTGCCCATTTGATTTATTGGATAGTATTTTCCAGACAGATTTTCTAAGCGTCTTTAACTTTCTGTTCCGTGAGAACGTGCAAACAGATCACATTCTACTACAGTTACTCAACAATAGTCCCCTTTTTTTAAGGGGGGTGGAGAAGAAGGAGGGGGAAGGTGGACAGAGACCCCGGGGCAGGCGGAGGTGGGCCCGCCAGAGAGGGCCCCAATAGTCATCTTTATTAATACACACACTGGAACAAGATTAATGTTGCTACATACTGAGGAAGTATAATAAACAGTAAAGAATTCATTCTATGTTTTGAGTTCTATTAATTAACTTGAGACCAAACTTAACTGTTTGACATGTTCATTAAAATAATCAAATATTTCACTTAAAGGTATATTTTACTTTTTAACTGGATATTCGGCTATTTATGATCGAATATCCCAGCAGAGGCTTCTCGTGAGGCAGCAAGCCCTGGTGGTTAAAGTCTTAGGCTCTGAAGTCAGACCACCCAAGTACGATTCCTGGCGTCATCGCTTACTGCCTGTGTGACCCTCAGCAAGTTGCTTAACCGTTTTGCGCCTCGATTTTCTCAAACATAAAAGTACGGTGATAACAGCATTTAAACATACAGTTTGTTGTGAACTTTAAGGTCATGCATGATACTTATCAAACATTAACTATTATTCTTAGGAAATTCAAGCCACAAAATTACCTGTTGTTTCACTCCTGTTCTGTTGAACATCCACACTGCTTTTTTCTATTGATGATTTTTGTATTAAGAACATTACTATAAATAAGGAAACACCATTAAGAGGATTAAATGCTGAAATATGTGGCAGAGTGGACAGGTTATATTTATCACTTTAGGAAACTAAGTTATCTCAACAAGCTTGACTGTGGACAGAAGATAAAGGATAGCAATGCGGTAACAAAGGGTCTAGCTAAGAGGCAGCAGACATAAATAAGAAAAAAAGTAACAAGTAGACTCACACAGATACGAGCTTACGTATTATCTAGTAGATAAATCAACCTAAGGGCATTACTTAAACTATTAAGTTGCTTATACTGTTGTCTGAACTCTGATCTTCAGCATGAGTGTACTTATGCCTATCCAAAGCGGGAGATATTCTAATGCAATGTGGAATTTAGCAGGTACTTAATAAACTGGAAATAACTGAAATTTTTACTTTTCTTTGTTATTGTCATTTTTTTCACAATTGGATCATTTTTTTAAAAAAAAGTTCTTAGAGTACATATATAGCACCCCATGATGACTCTCAGAGCAATTAGGAAGATAAATGTGAAAGGCTGAAGTTTTCAAAGTGAGTATGAGCTGACTGTCAGAAGCAATGCTTTCTTAACTTTTTATTTCATTTGTCTTTCACTAAGCTTGGGGTGGCCAGATTATGTTAAGATTCTCTGATGTTTATGATGAGTAAATATTCTGAAACAAATGATCTTGCTTTACTTACCTGTAATAGTCAACCCGATCACAGCTAAGACAAGAAGAGTAACTCCAGCACAGCCAAGTTTCAGAGCAAATTGATGCCAGCGTGGACCCTGACAGATGTCTGAGATGTTAAAAAAAACTACTCAATGAACTCAGTTGAGTAAATCTGGTACAGAAATCAAAGGTGGTTTGGATAACATATGGACAATGAGATTCGGCTTAGAGGCTGCAGGGAGGGAAGAACCTTTATCAGACATCTTAGAAGTAGAGTTCCACAAGACAGATTTTCAGATACAGCTAAGAGTCTGCTCATTGGTAAAATAGGAATATTTATGCATGTCTTGTATACAAAGGATAAAAATCAAATGAGACAGATGGGAAGATGTTTTGAAAATTGCCAAGTGCTATACAAAAATGAAGTGCATGCCCTAGTGCAGGAAGTAAGTTAAAACATTTTGTCTAAGAAGGAAGATCTTCATTTATTCAAGATATTTTATGTTTCTATTTTGTGCCAAGCACCATGTTAGAGACTGGTGATATAAAACATTTCTATTTTCTATTCTTGGACACAGAATACTCTGCTTTACTGATATCTAAAATAATCATCTCCAACTTGGATCAAATGTATGGCATTCAAGGAAGAATGTTTTGTGAGACTGCGTATTATTTTCAGTACTAAACTAGTAAAATATAACATGCACTTATGTCTACAACATTGCATAGTCTAAACAAAATGTCAGTTAGCTTTTCTCTGTAATCATAATAATTACTATATAATGTATATATCATGCTCATCAGAAGTTATGATATTGATTAATGAAATGTTATAAATTAATCACAACTATATAAACTATATAATTACATATTTTGCTTTAAAACATGAATTTCATAGGGAAAACAATAAAGAGATTTATTTATAAAAATATTCTGTAGAAACACTGGACTACAGCTTCCAAAACTAAATAAGTTCTGGCAGGAAACTACTCTGGTAGGATATGTCTCAGTTACACCGCTTTAAGTTGTGTTTAGACAGCTCCTATATTTCTGATTTAATTATAAGACCCCTTTTGCTCCCATTTGGTTTATAACATGTTAGATATATCACAATTATAAATTATTTTCTAAATTGTAGTATTAAGCCAAGGGCTTTTATTATAAGTAAAGGTTTTCTAATTTATCTGCAGCTATTGATTTATTTATATTATCTATTCCTTTTTAATTTTTTTCTAATATTTCTCAATATAAATGATTACAATATTGTCCTTTATTTTCATTATATGTTCCAGAATGTCTATAAAGCCCTTTCTACTTTTTTTTTGTGCACATTACATTGGAGAACTAAGTTGTGCAAGCCTCACAGATTTAATGGTCTCTAGCATTAGGATGCTGACATTCATGTAAGTGAGTTATCTCTCCCTGAAATGTTGCTGAGAAGATATAATTTAGTATAGCTCAATGTGATAAAAGATTGTGGGAAGTATGTAATACATTAGAGTCAAG
Organism: Lemur catta; assembly: GCF_020740605.2. Taxonomy (NCBI): domain Eukaryota; kingdom Metazoa; phylum Chordata; class Mammalia; order Primates; family Lemuridae; genus Lemur; species Lemur catta. The sequence continues at coordinate 90,921,144 of NC_059133.1, read as the reverse complement.
CTAGTGACATGTGGATTACCATCAGATACTATTGAGGACATGCATCAGTGGAGTGGGGAGATAGGAGTAGACATCTAGAGGAAACTCCAAGGTCCCATGGATGCGTCTGAAAATGAGGAAACCAAGCTTGGCAATATTGGTCCAGAACTTCTAATAACAGCTCGTGTGACAAAAGAGTGGCGAAACCCAGTCAATGAGCCTGGGACAACACTAGCATGTCTTTCCTTTCAGTTTTATTAATACATACATACATTATTTCACTGTTCTGTCTCTTCTCTTCTTCACCCTTTCCTTTCTTAAAACTCCAAGTTTGTTTGCAAAATGGGGAAAGCTCCATATAGTCACTATTTTAATTTCATGGTAATTTTATTACTAAAATTAATTTAGTAATTTTTATTACTAAAGTCTAGCATTAAGTACAATCTTTCAAATTGAGCAGATCTGAGTTTGAACAAGTTATTTTGGGGCAATATGTCCAACCTGCATAAAACCTCACTCGATAAGGTTTTGGAGAGGATTATATGAAACAATTCTCCTAAATGTTGGACATAGTGTCTGGCACATGATAGCTGTTCAATAAATAGTAGTTTTTGTTTTTGTTTTTTTAAAGTGTTTTTTAAACTATAGATAAAAGGCAATTTGGTGACTTCTAAAAATTGTTATTCATTCATGTTAAAATGTAAGGAATTGAGTAGAGCATTGCTCTGCACCTGGGGGGGTGGGATGTTCTCTTGTACTAAGTCTTTTCAGCTGCACTGCATGAGATTACAATTAATGGAGTTAATATATCACTGAAGAGGTCAGGTGAACTTTAATAACCTGGACATACCTACTTAGGGCTGTTCTTTGGGTATAAACAGGGTGTTAAATCATCTCACTTCATTGCTCTAAACCTTTCAATAGCTTTCCTTCATGCAAATCACAGTCTATGAAATGGTTTACAAATTCCTGTTCAATCTGGCTCCCGGTTACTTCTCTGCTTTCATCTCCACCTGGTCTCCATGTGTGCACTCTGCATGCATACTCCCTCCACAACATGACAGGATGTGCCCATCTCAAGGTTTTTGCACTTCCTGGTCCAACCTCCTAGAAGCTTCTTTTCTCAGAGATCATGCCTTTGTCCCTCACTTCTTTCAGGTCTTGACTCACACGTCATTTTCTCAGGGAGGCCTTCCAAGATTATTCTGTTTGATATGGTATCAACTCTCCCTCAAAGCTAAATTCCAATTCCATTTAAAATTTTTTTTTTTTTGAGACAGAGTCTCACTCTGTCACCTCAGCTAGAGTACAGTGTCGTCATCATAGCTCACAGCAACCTCAAACTCCTGGGCTCAAGTGATTCTCCTACCTCAGCCTCCCTAGTAGCTGGGACTACAGGTGTGTGCCACCACACCTGGATAATTTTTCTATTTTTGGTACAGATGATGTCTCACTCTTGGCCAAGCTGGTCTCAAACTTCTGAGCTCAAGCGATCCTCCTGCCTCGACCTCACAGAATGCTAGAATTACAGGTGTGAACTACCACACCCGGCCTAAATTCTTTCTTTTTTTCCCCTCATATAATTGCACTTTAACTTTTGAATGAAATACAAGAAAAATTAGTTTAAATACATTTTAATTTGACTTAGAGAATTGACTAATGGAGAATGTGGAGGATTATAAAAGTTGAACATCAATTGGCTAAAGATTAATGTTTCGGAAAAAACTTACAGGTAGAAACAAAGATTTAAAAGACAATGTGAATAGTTCTTAGAACTAGGTGAGGTTGTTTGGGAAATAAACACTTAATAGTTAATAGAGGATAACGTGTTCTAATAAGAAGTAATTTGTTCCTTTTTTTTTTTTAATTCTTTCTTGTTTTAAAAGAATTCAGGCTAAATTCTTTCTTGATAGCACCAGAACCATCTAATCTTTTATACATACTTAGTTATTTATTTACTTCATTGCTTGTATGCCTTCATGGTAATATAAACTCTATGAAGCAAAAACATTTTCTCTATTTTATTTACTGCTATATTTTCAGCATGCTTGGCACATAGTAAGTGCTTATTTTTGAATGAATGAATAAACTCTAGAAGCATTTTGCAAACACTTTATCCACTTTTCTAGCAGACCAAATCCTTGGCCATTTGGACATAAACAAAATTAAAAGTTATCACTCACATCTCTCTTTCTGGTTTTGCTGCTGTCTTAGATACAATCACTGTGCCACACAGTTACCACAGCCTGAACATCTTAGCCAAAGAGTCCAGTAGTGGTTTCACAGTCATCGTAATACCAGATCAGTGTTCTCTAGTGACATATTTTGCTCTGGCTTTATTCTACTATTTTTCTTTTAGATTTACTTTTAAGGTGATATTCTGTAGGATAATGGTTATAATCCAAGTAGACAAATTTTCTGGATACATTGATTTGGCATTGTAGGTAGTTGCATTTGGGGAAACTCTATCTCTCTGTATGTTCATTTTCTGACACCTTTCAACACCCACCCCCACATACTTCTGCTAGATCTGAACAGAGGAAAAAAAAGACTAGCCTTATTCCATTTAAAAAGAAAGAATAAGTGGCTCAACCAAATCCTCCCTGTAGTTATCAAAATCTTCCAATTTCCTCTGACCACTATATGAAGATTATAGTGAAAATTTTTTGACAACCCTAAGACTTTCTTCCTGACCTAAAACTTTGATAATTTAAAAGTTTGAAATGTATAACAAACAGTCCTAAAAAGCACAACTCACATACTTGGCACAATATGGGAATATCAGATTGGAAACAATTGTATTAAGTAATGTTATCAATGTCAGTAAATTCAGTTATATTTCAGGAGGTAATACTATGTCATAATAATTGCATACTTATTTTCTGCCTCAGTCTCCGGTCTCATTCATCCCCAAGCCGTGCTATCCATCACATACTACCTCACATTGGTGTTCCCCATTCCTTTGACTCAGAATATTAACTCCTCTGACACACTGAAAAGTGCCAATTTCAACAAATGTTAAATAGGTTCATTACTGATATGGTCCAGTTTCTTATCTCCTCATATTTTTTTTAAATTTTTAACTTTTAATTCTGGGTACACACTAGTTGTATATATCTCCTTCTAAACTGTGATACTTTTCAAATTAGAAACTATCAGATTGTAATTATATTCAAGTCTTTGATCTTGAATATGATTTTCTCCCAGAAAATTTTCCCCTCACTTTGGAGAGTGGAGGATGCTAATCATTAAGTCTACACTTTGCATTCTGAAATGAATGTTATGGATGCAAATGCACTGGAATTTAATCATAGTGTTGACATTTGGTGGAGAGATTTGGAATAAGGTAAGTTGCTATTACAGCAAGTTTGCAATGTGTCTCTTAAAATATCCTTTTGTTCATATATGTAAAACGTTTCTTTGGAGTCTTTTAACCAAGGTTCAGTAAGAGAAGTGATGTTCACTTTCCATGCTATCCTGATAAAAAATAAATTTATGAGGTTTTTAATTTTTCTCCAAAGTTGGGATTATCCACAGTCAAGCTATGTTACACCTATTAAACATTAATATAGAATTGCTGCTTATCTTCAAAGCAATGATTTAAAGCCATAAATATAAGAGGAAAATCTAATTCTGGAAGGTATACAAATGCCAAAAGGAAAATTAAAGCCACTTACCCCGAGGAAGAGATGAGGGTGACGAGCTTTCAGGGCCTGGATCCCTGGATACTGTTAAATCAGCATATATCACTTGTCTGTCCATTGCAGACAGGAGAAGGTGACATTAAACTTGTGTATAAGAACAAACCCCCAATTCTATGAGGCAAAATCAGCGAAAGGAAGTGTCCTGCCTGAAACGCTTTGTTGTCTCTCTTTTGTCCCCACCCGCCCACACTTCTAGTTGTGGGGTTTCTCCACCAATTATTGAGATGATCCACTTATTGTGTGTCCATTATACTTCAATATGTAATATCTATTTTTCTCAATTCATCTGTTTTTGACAAAATTCTGGAAGGACTTGTTTGTTCTTGTTCCTCTGACCATCCCTTCTGAGCTTCTATCTCAGGGCCAGGATCAGGGTGAGGCAAATGAAACACTCACCTAGGGTTCAAATTTAAAAGCCCCCAACAACCCAGTAATTAAGATAAGTAATATTTAATACAATGTTGAGAAAATAAAAATTAATGCAAAAAAGTCCATGATGCTATTCAAAACCTCTAAAATTGTCCTGAAATAACTGTGCTCCAGAGAAAGTTATAAAATGTGAAAAATCGGAGCATAAATGTAAGAAAGGCCACTGAATTATACAACTGAAAAAACAATGAGCTAAAGATACATAGACTACTCTTAGCTTAGTTCTGTAGGTGGTCATGGATAGAATAGAGTCTCCACATAATTAAAAGAATTTTAAATCTTCCAGAATTATAGAAAGTGAAGGCCTTGGAATTTCCTATTTCTTTCAAGGATTTTCAGTAGAACCATAGAGCAGGACCTCAGATGCCATAAAATTTGACATGCTCACATTATACGTGAAAAAAGAGCAAAATGAGGAACTTACTAAAATTCACATTCTATGATTGGAGTATAGTACCAGATGCTCAAAATTACTTGACAGTGGAAGCAGTCTCTTGGCTGTTTTTTTTTCTTTCTTTCTTTTTTTCTTCTTCTTCTTCTTTTTTTTTTTTTTGAGAGAGGGGCTTGCTCTGTTGCCCAGGATAGAGTACAGTGGGGTCATCATAGCTTACTGCACCTCTTGGGCTCAAGGGATCCTCCTGCCTCAGCCTCCTGAGCAGCTGGGACTACAGGCATGCATCACCAAATCTGGCTAATCTTTGTATCTTTTTGTAGAGACAGGGTCTTACTGAGGCTGGTCTTGAACTTCTGGCCTCAAGCTATCCTTCTGCCTCGGCCTCCCAGAGTGCTAGGATTACAGGCATGAGCCATGGTGCTGACCAGTCTCCTGGCTTTGAACCCAGAAAATAGGAAGTGCTTATTCATGGAAGAAAATTTACATTTTCATGTATCTGTCATGGGAGCACACACTTATTCCCTAAAGATCACTGATAATTATGAAGTGAGATGGATCCATTCGTGAGGGCTTCACAATCCACTATTTAGTGATTCAATTGAAGTGTTCTCCAACTATCTGATAGTTAGCAGTCATTTTATTGGTGCTAGGATATTTGATTCTGCCACATGCCTTATCTAAATTTTTAGGATACACACACCTACCAGAATTATAAATCAGTACCCTGGGTCACCTAAATAGAATAATTCTATATACTTACAGAACTATTCTCAAGCTTTCATATATATAGGCTTTAGTGCACATAAAGATCTCAAGCTTTAGTATACATAAGAATCATTTGAAAACTTGTTAATAATGCAGATTCCTGCAACATAAATCCTCTCTCCCCTCAAAACACAGCTAGCCTGAGGTGAGAAATATGCCAAAAATCATTCCAGGTATTGCATGTGGTTCATGGACCACATTAGAACAATCATGAAGGAAGTGAAAAGTGTGGGGATATCTCAGAAAGGTCAGTGGAATGAATAGAAGTCTGATGATGTAATCAGGGGGGTATTAAAAGAGTGCTTTACTGCCCTGAAGTTTAACTCCACGTCCTGAAGCATGACTGTGACTGCTAGGAATACGTAATGGCTACATCAAAAATAACTGATTTAGGGTAAGAAATTCCCTTCAAACAGATGCTTGCAAAATCCTACAAGCTGGAAAAGTATATACTAGATAGAAATATCAAGCAGAGTCTTCACTTGTGTATATGTAGCAAAAAACATATTTATAGATCATTTTGCTTGTATAAGTATGGAGAGCAACAACCAACCACCTGCACAATTATCTTCCATCACAAAAAATCCTTATTATACAATCACTACTATATATATATATGTATATATACGCATGTACATATATATATATACATATATATATATATATAAACTCTCAAGAAAATACACACTTGAAAAACTTTTATAGTTGTGCTAATGTATTCATTTGATCATCTAATCACCTAAATGACACCTATCAGAATTCAGGGATAATGTATCACTAAAAAATGGAGAGACAGAGAGAGAGATTGCACACACACACACACACACACACACACACAGAGTATAACATTAAAGCTAAATAATTCAAAGGGTGAATGATTATAAGTAACTCTGAGATTTAGAATATAGTAATAGTAGTGGTAATATTGAGTAGATAAAGGAACAATAAAGACAGGTTCTTGACTAGATCAACTATTTTTGACATTGAACTTCGCCAGGTGAGTAGTAGAAGTTGAGATAGATAAGAAAATAGAGTAAAATAAAAACAGTGCTACTCTTAAATGTGAGGAAGCACAATAGAGACCAGAAGATGGCTACAAAAAGAACTGATGAGAGAATAATTTTCTGCAAAAAGGTGAAAATACAAGAGTCAGCAAGTGCTAATCATGAGCTAAGAGAGAATCCACTCCAACTTAACGAAAGAGGTGACATCAACAAGATGGTAGAGTAAGAAACTACAGGACCTCCTTCTTCCATGACACAATGCATTCAAAAATTACAGACCAGAGTACCCTGTGACTACTCTAGAGACTAGTTGGGAAGCTGTAGCATCAGCCCATTGTAAAGCCAAGAAGGAATCACAAGGAAAGGGTAGCAAAATTTGTGACATTTGGCAATATGCATCATACTGTGAAGCAACCAGGAGGAAATAACCCATATAGGGCTCCTTGCTCCTCAAGGAAACAAAAGAGTGGACTGTGTATCCAATGTCCTGGCTTGTCTGAGGGCTTCCTGAGGAACTGGTTTCTGTCTTGCCTGACTCAGAGTGGTGATGGGACTGGTGGCAGAATTCAGAAGCCACTGAAAGCAGAGGCAAGAAGAACATCAGAGTTGTAGTTTCATTGGCAGACACCATGGAGAACAGGACATGAGAAAAGATTTGAGAGGTTTCATCACTTCAAACTGGGCTGATTAGTGAAGATTTTCCCTGCAGAAAGAGAGCATGCAAAGGGTAAGAGAGGTGATTGTCTTTTCAAATGACCAAATCCCAGCAAAAAAAAAAAAAGTTACAAGGCATACAAAGTAACAGAGAAACATGGCCCAATCAAAAGAACAAAATAAAACCTACTGTAAAGCAACACAGATCTATGAGCCGCTTGACAAAAAAATTAAAAATTGTCACAAAGATGCTTAATAAACCAAAAGACAGCACAGAGAACTAAAGGAAAATTTAAAAATGAGGCATGAACAAAATGAAGTTATATAAAATGACATACAAACTATTAAAACAAATCAACAAATCTGAGTGAAAAATACAATAACTAAACTGAAAATCTTATTAGAGGGATTAAACAGAAGACTTATCAAACAGAAGAAAGAATCAGTGAACTTGAAGACAGGTCATTTGAAATCATTGAATCAGAGGAGCAAAAATTTTAAAAATGAAGAAAAGCAAAGATAGCCTAAGGGACTTATCAGGTCCTATCAGACAGACCAATATAGACACTCTGGGAATCTCAGAAAGAAAGGAGAGAGAGAAAGAGGCAGAGATTTTATGTAAAGGAAAAGTCCCTAAAACTTCCTAAATCCGAGGAAAGAAATGAATATACAGATTCAACAACCTAAAAGAACTCCAGCTAGAATAAATCTGAAGATAATCACCTCATGATACATTATAATCAAATTATTTGAAATCAGAGACTTTTTAAGTGAGGATCTTGAAAACAACAAAATAAAAATGATTCATCATATGAAATGAAACTTTCATGAAATAACTGGTGGATTTCTCAGCAGAAACCTTGCAGGCTAGAACGGAGTAGGATGATGTAAAGTGCTGGAAAAAAAAAAACCTGTCAACCAAAAATACTGCATCTAACAAAACTATCCTTCAGAAATGAACATGAAATTAAAACTTTCCCAGATACAAAAAAGCCAAAGGAGTTCATTATCATTAGATGTGCTCTAGGAGGAATGGTAAAGTTACAACAAAAGGATAGTAATTCATTATCAGTAGACATGCTCCACAAGGAATGGTCAAGTTGCAACAAAAGGATAGTGGACTGCAAAATATAGCAGTAAGAAAATAGAAAGTTCTTCAACAAAGGTAAATATAGGAATAGATATGGCTAATCTATATTATTGTAATTTTGTTCCATACATTTTAAATGATAAAACATACAACAAAGAAGTATAATTTTATGTTAATGTGTATCCAATATATAAGGATATAATTTGTGACATCAATAACATAATGTGTTGGGGGAATAGAGTTACAAAGTAGTAGAATGTTTGTATAAGACTGAAGTTGTTATCCATTTAAAATAGAATGCTATAACATTAAGAAACTTTAAGTAATTGCAATGTTGAGCAAAAAGAAAATATGAATAGAATATAGAAAAAAGGAAATAAGAAGAGAATCAAAGTATATAATTACCCCCCAAATCAATGAAACACAAAGGAAGTCAGTAAGAAATGAAGGATACATACAAGACATACAAAAAAATAACAAAATGGTAAAGCAAATCTTTCCTTATCTAAGAATGAACATAAGCTAAAAATGAAAGAATAGAAAAATTTATTCCATGCCAATAGTAACCAGAAGAGAGCAGGGGTGACTATACTAATATCAGAAAAAATAGACTTTAAATTAAAAACTGTTACAAGAGAAAAAGGAGGACATCATATAGTGAAAAAAACGTCAAGTCACCAATAACAATTATGAATATTTGTACACCAAACCTAAGAGCTTCTAAATGTATAAAACAAGCTTTGAAAGAATTAAAGGGAGAAATAGACAACAACAAAATAATAGGAGGAGACTTCAATACCCTACATTTAATAGTTGACACAGGAACCAAACAGAAGATCAATAGGGAAATGGAGGACTTGAACAACATGGTAGACCAATTGGATCTGACAGGCCTATACAAAATATTCCAACCAGCAACACCAGAATATACATTCTTTTCAAGTGGATATGGAATATTCTCCAGAATAGACCACGTGTTAATGCACAAAACAAGTCTTAACAAATTCAAAAACACTGAAATCTGAAAAAAGTGTCCTTTCCAATCACAGTGGAGTGAAATAGAAAGCATAACACAAGGGAAACTGGAAAATCAACAATATGTGGAAATTAAACAACTCTTAACCAGTGAGTCAAGAAACAACTCACAATAGAAAGCAGAGAATACCTGGAGACAAATGAAAATGAAAACACAACATACCAGAACTTGTGGATGCAACAAAAGCAGTGCTAAGGAAATTTTATAGTTTTAAATGCATAGACTAAAAAAGAAGAAAGATCTCAATCAACAACCTAACTTTATACTTCAAGAAACTAGAAAATAAGAACAAACTAAACTCAAATTTAGTAGAAGGAGGAAAATAAAGATTAGAGCAGAGAAAAACAAAATAGAAAATAATAATAGAAAAAAATCAACAAAATTGAGAGTTGATTTTTTTGAAAACATCAACAAAATTGATAAACCCTTAGCTAGATTAACTATGAAAAAAAGATGACTTACATAGCTAAAATCAAAAATGAAAAAAAGAGATATTACAGTTGATATCACAGAAATAAAAAGGTTCATAAGAGAATATAATGAACAATTGTATGCCAAGAAATTGAATAACTTAAAAGAAATGTACAAATTCCTAGAAGCATACAACCTACCAAGACTGAATTGTAAAGATACAGAAAATCTGAACAGATCAGTAACTAGCATAGAGATTGAAGCAATAATCAAAAGCCTCTCAAAAAACAAAGTCCTGGACCAGAATGCCTCCTTGGACAATTCTACCAAACTCTAAAAAAGAATTAACACCAATCCTCCTGAAACTCTTCCACAAAATTGAAGAGATGAGAACTCCAAGTTCATTCTATCAGGCCAAAATTACCCTGATACAATAGCCAGACAAAGACTCTACAAAGAAAGAAAAGCATAGATAGTATAGATCAAAATCCCTTATAAATGTGGATGTAAAAATCTTTACCAAAATACTAGCAAACTGTCGCTCCCTGGTAGTCTAGTGGTTAGGATTCGGCACTCTCAAAATACTAGCAAACCAAATTCAATAGCAAATTAAAAGGCTTGTATACTATGATCAAGTGGGATTTATCCTGTAATATAAGTATGGTTCAGCATATGAAAGTCATTGTAATACACCACATTAACAGAATAGGACAAAAATCACATGATCATCTCAGTTGATGCAGAAACATCATTTGACAAGATTAAATACCCTTTCATGATAAGGAAAAGAAGGTCATTCATGAACCCAATGAATACCATTTATGAAAAGTCTACAGATAACATCATACTCTTTGTGAAAAGACTGAAAACTTTTTCTTTAAGATTAGAAACAAGGCAAGGAGCGTGCATTCACCACATTCAACATAGTACTAAAAATCCTAGTGAAAACAATTAGGTAACAAAAACAAATAAAATGCATCCATATTGGAAATGAAAAAGGAAAATGTTCTCTGTTCACAGAGGACATAATGTTATATGTAGAAAACCCTAAAGAGTCCACAAACAATAAAACCTGTTAGAACTAATCAATGAATTCAGTAAAGTTTCAGGATACAAAATTAACATATAGAAATCAGTTGCATTTCTATATACTAACAATTAGCAATATAAAAAAGAAATTAAGAAAATAATTCTATTTACAATATCATCAAAAAGAACAAAATGATAAAGAATAAACCTAATTAAGGAAATGAAAGACTTGTACACTGAAAACTATAAAACATTGCCAAATGAAATTAAAGGAGACATTAATAAGTAAAAGGTATCTCATGTTCATGGATGAAGGACTAATATTGTTAAGATGTCCATCCTATCCAAGGTTATCTACTAATTCAGTGCAATTACTAGCAAAACTCTCATGGAATCTTTTGAAGAAGTAAAAAAAAAAAAAATATCCTAAAATTCATGTGGAATCTCAAGAGACTCTGAATATTCAGTCAAAACAATTTTGAAAAAGAACAAAGCTGGAGGACTTACATTTCCTGATTTTGAAACATATTACAAATCTACAGTAATCAAAACTATGTAGAACTGGCATAAAGACAGAAAAATAAATCAATTGAATAGAATACAGAGCCCATAAATAAATTTTTATGCATGTGGTAAAATGATCTTTGACAAGGATTCTAAGACCACTCAATGGGGAAAAACAGTCTTTTCAACAAATTGTATTGGAAAAACTAGATAGCTACATGCAAAAGAATGAATTTAGACACTTATCTTATACTATATACAAAAATTAACTCAAATGAATTAAAGACCTAAACATAAGACCTAAAATTATAACATTTCTATAAGAAAACATACAGAGAAAAGTTCATGACATTGCACTTGGCAATGATTTCTTAGATAAGACACCCAAAGCACAGGCAACCAAAGCAAAAATACACAAAAGAGTGTACATGAATCTTAAAAACTTTCATGCAACAAAGGGCACAATAAACAGAGTGAAAAGACAACCTGTGGAATAGGAAAAATGATTTGTAGGTCATATATCTGACAAGAGATTAATATCCAGAATATATAAGGAACTCTTACAACTCAACATCAAAAATAAAATAACCTAATAGAAAAAACAGGCATAGGACTTGAATGAACATTTCTCCAAAGATAACGTACAGATGGCCAACAAGCATATGAAAAGTTGCCCAACATCACTAATCATCATAGAAATTCAAATCAAAACCAAAACGAGGAAAGACTTCTAATTTCCAGTTCCCTATGTAAGGGGCTTGGAAGTTGCCACCTCATCCTAACAACAAGTAAAAAGCTGAACAGACTGAAAAACTCAACAACTCTTCTAGGATGTGGAGGAGAAATGAGGAAACAGGGCAAACCATTGCCCCTAGGATTGGAGAAATAGACAAATACAGAGACTCAGCAGAAGAAACCACCATGGCAGCCAGTGCCAGGATAGCAAAACCTAAACTGTAATTGACGGGGTGCTGGAGGCTCAGTGTGGACAACTTTGAGAGTTAAAAACTCCAGGGGGACCCAGTCATAAGGAGATCCCCACAGTTTTGTGAGATTTCCCTCCAGGAGCTTCACCAGATTCAAACATCAGAGAAGAATCCTCTCATGCTTCCAGCAAGAGGAGAGGAGAAGGAATAATTTTGAAATATGCCAGAGCACTCTGTTCTTTTTAACAAGGTATTCCCTCAGAAGAAACTAGTAAACCAGGACTTAATCTACTGGGGTATTATTAGAGCCTAATTGGCTTGGAAGAAGGGCAATACCAACTACTGTCAGCTCTAGCCTTCCACATGGGAGAAGAAGAATACTCAATTTCAGCTTACTCTAGCCTTAAATGTTGGTGAAAGGAAATACCCAACTGCAGCCTATACTAGCCATCCTCTATCACCTAAGAGGAGAGAAAAAAAATTAGAAAACGCTTGTGAATTTCACAGTCCAGAGGCATAGCCTCACTAAAGAATTGAGATCTAATCATACTTCCCCTCTCCTCACACCTCACCATCACATTACTAAAGGTCTAATTGTAGCAGTTCCTTTTTTCTTGGTATATCAAGCCTGGCTATTGAGAAAAAAATTGCAAGGTATTTCAAAAGACAAAAAGTAAAATTTGAAGAAACAGAGCAAGCATCAGAATCAGACGTGGAAGAGATGTTAGAATTAAAACCACAATGATGTATCACCGCAAACCCATTAGGATAGTTACTATCAAACAAAACAAAATAAAACAAAACATAAAATAAATGTTGGCAAGGATGTGAAGAAATTGGAACCCTTGTGCATTATTGGTGGGATTATAAAATGGTGCTATCACTATGGAAAATAGTACGAAGGTTTCTCAAAAAAACTTAACATAGGCCGGGAGTGGTGGCTCACGCCTGTAATCCTAGCACTCTGGGAGGCCAAGGTGGGAGGATCGCTTGAGGTCAGGAGTTTGAGACCAGCCTGAGTAACAGCGAGACCTCGTCTCTACTAAAAATAGAAAGAAATGATCTGGACAGTTAAAATTATATATATAGAAAAAAATTAGCCGTGTATGGTGGCACATGCCTGTAGTCCCAGCTACTCAGGAGGCTGAGGCAGGAGGATTGCTTAAGCCCAGAAGTTTGAGGTTGCTGTGAGCTTGACACCATGGCACTCTAGCCCAGGCAACAGAGCCAGACTCTGTCAAAAAAACAAACAAACAAACAAACTTAACATAGTACCTACCATATGATCCAGTAATCTCACTTCTGGATATTTTTCTTAAAAATTGAGAGTGGGGTCTCTGCTTTGGTTTGAATGTGCTCTCTCCAAATTCATGTTGAAGCTTAATTCACATTTTAGGAGTATTAACAGGTGAGGCCTTTTGAGAACTGATTAAGTCATGAGGGCTCCATCCTTGTGAATGAATTAGTGCACCTTCCAGATCTATAAGAAATAAATTTCTGTTCTTTGTAAATTTCCCAGTCTTGGGTATTTTGGTATAGTAGCACAAATGGACTAAGCCAGTTTCAAAGAGATATTTGCACACCCATGTTCATAGCAGTAGTATTCACAAAAGCCAAAAGGTAAAAACATCACAAGTTTCCATCAGCAGGTGTAGGGCTAAAACCTGGTCTATGCGTACAAGGAAATATGGAGATAATATCCAGCCTGAAAGAGGAAGGAAATCCTGACACATGCTACAACATGGAGGAACTTTGAGAACATTATGCCAAGAGAAATAAGCTAATTAATTACAAAAAGACAAATACTGTATGATTCCACTTATATGAGGTACCCAGAGAAGTCAAATTCATAGAGACAAAATATAGAATGGTAGTTACCAGAGTCTGGGAGAAGGGGGGCGGTAGGGGTATTGTTTAAAGTGTACATAGATGCAATTTTGCGAGATGAAAATAGTTCTGGAGAACTGTTTTAAAACAATGTCAATATACTTAATACTAGTAAACTGTACATTTAAAAATGGTTATGCTGATACATTTTATGTTGTGTTTTTTACCACAATAAAAAAGGAAAGAAAAGTTTTGTAACTAGGGAAGATTGAATGTTCAAGGATGACAAATAAGGGAAGAAAGGGATAGTATCTGAAAAGGTTGAAGATGTAAGGACAGTGTTTTCAATAAAGTATCTTCTCTCTCCCCATCCACAGAATTGGAAAATGGTCAGTCATTGGAGAAATTCAGTAAGACAATGAAGATGGGAGAGTGAGTAAAAGCCTCTGAGGATTAAAGACTGTGTAGCAGTACCACTCCACTCTGTTCCACTTCATCTGTCATTGACACATGAGCCTGTGTGAACCATAACTAGCTCAGATACAGAATTATGAACAAAATTATTTTTGCTAAATTTAAACAATTAAAAATATTTATTGATGTCTAAGAAAATTTTAAAATATTAAGAGGACTAGGTATGGTTTCCGGTAATTAAAGTAGATAAATTCCAACCACAGAAGGAACTCATCATTTGGCTATGGGTTATCTCTTTGCTAGGCCGTTTCATTCATTAGAGTCCAGTTGTATCACTGAAGCTTCATTTTTTTAAGTCTTAATTCTTCAGTGTTCTATAAAAATAGGTACCTTGTATGCTTGTGTTTCTACAGATTTTGTGCATAAAACATATTTATAATATATTTGAATATGGTAATATCAACTTATTCCTATTTCTGCTGCGAAATGGAAATTTTCCCTTGAACTGTGACTATTTTTATAATACCAGAGAATGAATGATTACATGAATGTATATTGAAGGAAAAATGAATATGTGATGTACTTATTGTGCTTATCCTATGCTTCACATTCGCAGTGGGATGTAGATCTGGGATGTACTACCACCTGTGTTGGTTGGTTAGGGCTTCCATATGGACTGCCACAGACTGGGGGGCTTAAAGAATACAAGTGGATTTTCTCAAGAGTTCTAGAGTCTAGAAGTCTGAGATCAGGGTGTTGGTAGAGTTGGTTTCTTTTGAGCCCTCTCTCTTTGGTTTGTAGATGGCCATCGTCTGTCTTCACATCGTCTTCCCTCTGTATGCGTCTGTGTACTAACATCTTCTTATAACAATGCCATCATATTGGATTAAGGCTAAATCTAATGACATAATTTTAACTTAATTACCTCTTCAAAGACCCCATCTCTAATACACACACATTCTGAGGCAGTGGACATTAGAACTTCAACCTATGAATTAGGGGTGGGGGGCAATTCAGTCCATAACATCGCCTAATGAATTTTCCACATTTAATCCAGGCTAATGGTTATATTTGTCTGCAAAAGATGATTTTGTGTGTGTGTGGTTTGGCATTATAACTGAATTTATAGTTAATATAAGCAGATAATACAACAAATTTCATGATTTCTAAAACCCAAAACTACTGATTAATATAAAATATCAAATACAAACTCTTTTGAATAGTAAGTGCACTTTCTAAAACTTGTTCCACAATAGATTATACCAATATTCACAAGATTTTTCAAAATTATGATGAGAAAAAGATACTGCATAAAAGTTTTTGATGTTCAAAGTTCAGAAATTTCCACTGCAAACAAAATTAGGTCAGTTGCATAGGAAATACTT
The DNA here is from genome assembly GCF_020740605.2 of Lemur catta. Taxonomy (NCBI): domain Eukaryota; kingdom Metazoa; phylum Chordata; class Mammalia; order Primates; family Lemuridae; genus Lemur; species Lemur catta. The sequence continues at coordinate 90,905,593 of NC_059133.1, read as the reverse complement.
ACCACAAAACTCTCCACAGTAACAAATGTTTATAAGATATGGTAAACTACCACATCGACTGTCAGTATGTGATAGTTAAGTATTTCAGTATGCACTTTCCTACTTACTTATTCTCTTACCTTGGACAAGATATATAAACTCTTTAAATTTGTTTCTTAATCGGAATAATAGAGGTAATAGTGCTTGGTTGGGACTGAGATAATCTATGTAGTAGGCTTAAGAGAGCTTTGCTAACTCCTGGTAAGCTCAATATATGTTAGCTATACTATTTTAGATGGTCACTATAAAATAAAAAATAAATTATATGTACAAAGGATAGTGGCACACTTTAGTCATTCAAAAAGGATTATTTTAAGTAATTTGTGAAGCAGTGTGGAAAGTTATTATTCCAAATATCAGATTTTTGACCTTGAAAAGGTTCTTACTTTCAGTTTTGCACAGGAAGCACTAAAATTTATCACAGAGCATAAGGTCTGAGCTGTCAAGAACTTGATTTCTATCTGTATGATATAGAGTCAGGTAGTTAAATAGACACATTACTCGGGCCACTAAAACTCCTACCTTCTCCTGTAACCTGCTCCCTGGAGACAACGTCCATTGAATACCATTCCATGAACTCCTAATTCCCTCCACCTACTGTTGAAGTGAATTTTTCTTCTTCCACCTATCAGCTACACCAGAGGCAGGAGGGAAGTACCCAGAACAACAAACCATCCCTCCTCACCTAATCCACTTTCCTAAAAATATTGCTTTCCAAATCAGGGAATTTTCTTCCCAAGTTTCAGTCACCTTCAAAGCCAGTCAGCTGCTCCATAGGAAGACAAATTCCTTGGGTTTTAAAGAAGTCTAAGGGGAGATTCTTAAATCTGTCCCAGGTCAGTGGTCTGAGTCCTTTCTTGGGTCTGGGTTTTCCGCAGTCCAACCTCCAGGCATTGGTGGTTGGGGAGGGTGAGAGGAACTGAAAACGTGGGCTGTCTGCTCCTGGGGGTGGGTTTCCCCCTTTATACTGTGCTGTACTCTTTTCTTACCCAAAGCAAATGTCTACTGATCTCCCCACCATGCTGAGAAGTGACTCTCCCATGAATCGTAGGAACTGTCCCTTTTTCCCAACCTGGCAGTGGGTATTTCTGTCTGAATGCCAGGACTAGAAGTTTCTGGAAGGTCATACCACTAGCAGTGAGTGCCTCCCCTGGGAGATTGTTAGAAATGTAGAATCTCAGACCCAGGGAATACAAATGTGTAGTTTAACAGGATCTCCAGGTGAGTCCTCTGTGTATTAAAGTTTTAGAACCACTGATGTGAATGACACAGCTCCCTGATAAACTATTTTCAGGTTTTCATTCCAAGGTCCCCCTGGCTGCCTACACGGGTGCATGGGTTAGGGGAGGGAAGGAGGAGATGAATATTGGTGTTGCTCCTTAAGAGTTTGTATTTGATGTTTATTCACACATTTGAAGGTATTTACATAGAGAGAAACAGAGTACTTATTCCTACAGTGAAATTTTCTTTTGTAGACACTCCAAAAATCCATATTCTCATCTCTCCAAATTAATTTACCAACAATTCCCAACAGAGGGTGCTGCAATACTTTTCTGTCCACACAATTTCTACACACTGAAGCCAGAAAGTTAACGTTATTGGTAAAATGTTTAAATCCACATTATTTCACTTGATGCACCAATACCTACATTTTCCAGGTATTATTTTGTTGGCTTTATAGGTGAGTAAGAGCAAGATTGAACTTCTGTTTCCAAACTACAAAGTCTAGGCTCCTTTCACAACCTACAGTATCACTGGTTGCTGTTATAATTCCAGAAATACCAAGACATATGCAGAAAGAAGAACTAAAACAAAGTATTGCCTGTGGCTGGGCCTGATACTTAAAAAGGTAGCTCTGCTCTTGGTTAAGTAGTCTGGGTAAATTCTAGTAGATTAAACCAGCATTTATTGTGTTGCTTTGCTAAGGGTCTTTTAGCTGCTTGTAACACAAAATGTAATCCATACTGTTTAGAGTTTGCAAACTTCAGTACTGTATTCTGTTATGTCTTTTATTAAAAATTTTGAAAGTGGGCTGGGAGTGGTGGCTCATGCCTGTAATCCTAGCACTCTAGGAGGCCAAGGCAGGTGGATCACTCGAGGTCAGGAGTTCGAGACCAGCCTGAGCAAGAGTGAGACCCCGTCTCTACTAAAAATAGAAAGAAATTATCTGGCCAACCAAAAATATATATAGAAAAAATTAGCCGGGCATGGTGGCACGTGCCTGTAGTCCCAGCTACTCGGGAGGCTGAGGCAGAAGGATCGCTTAAGCTCAGGAGTTTGAGGTTGCTGTGAGCTAGGCTGACGCCACGGCACTCACTCTAGCCCGGGCAACAGAGTGAGACTCTGTCTCAAAAAAAAAAAAAAAAAAAAATTTTGAAAGTGAGTTAATATCAACGTACCTCTGAATGAGATTGTATACATGCATATGATGATCAGGACAACTAATTTCCCCTCAGCTTGACTAAACTTGAAATAGATTTCTTCCTGACTATAGCTCTTTGATCTCTCTTAGAGCATTTACTTTAGAAAACTAGCCATGGTAAGTTCTTTCTCTCTTCCCATTGAGATTTAAGTCTTTCTGTAGCTTCTTACCAGTTTTACAACCCAGGAATATCTTTCTTGAGGACTTTGGAGCCATCTCGTTGAAATATAATCATCAAGATACTTCCCCTGGCTCCCCATCTTTGTGGGAGGGTAGGAGTCTAATCATGTGGACCCACCTCCCCTCCACAGCCCAGGAGTACTTACAAACTCTCCTGCCTTTAGTTTAGCAGAGTTGAATTCAATCTCTCTCCCCTATCGGAATAGTCCTGATCCCTATTGCAACAATCTTGCATAAAGTCTTCCTTGCCTGTTTAACTCTGCCCAGTGCAATTTTTCTTTGATAATGGCCTGCCATGACACAAATAACAATCACATTATTGTATTAGCTACTGGCATTCTTTATGGCTCATTACTAGAAAATAATAACTGGGAAATTTAGATATTTTTCCCTCTACTGGAAACTGCAGAAGAAGAACCCTATACACAAAGTAGCCCCTGTACAATGTCTTCCCCAAAGCAGCACGTTATTCTACTTTCCTTCCTATTTCAAGGGCCACAGTTACTCATTTGCTCCATTTTTATCTGTTTTCCTCTAAATATCAAAGTACTTTAAGATTTTATTTTAGGCTTTCTTCACTGCTGTATTTACACATTCATCCTAGACTAACAGTTGTCATTGTGGCTTCTGCCATTACCCTTCTACAAAGCATTTCCACCCAGCAGCCAGAGTTATCTTTTAAAACATAAAAATGAAAAAAGCATGTTCCTCTACTTAAAACCTTTAAATAGCTCCCTATTGCAGTTAGAGGAAAAAATACCCAAATTCCCGCCGCTGTTTTACCAGGTCCAATAGGATCCTGCACCTTTACGTCTCTCCAACCTCAACTCTGAGCACTCATCCTTCTCTGCCTCTGCTGCCATGCTGATCATATTAGAGCCATGAAAACTTTCTGTTCCTAACACAGGCCAGTTTTTCCTTCCTTAGGCCCTTTGCTCCTGTTAGTCCCAAGGTGTAGAATCCTCATTCTTCAGATCTTCACATTCTCAAGGCAGCTTTCCTTGATGACTCATTCTAAGTAGCTTCCCAGATACTCCATTCCATTAACCTTCATAATGCTTAACACTATCTGAAATTACTTTCACTTTATTGCCTATTTATTCATTACCTCTCTCAAACCTGCTAACATGAGAGGTCTACGGCAGCAAACACTTTTCTTCACAGCCCTTTAGTGCCCAGAGCCTAGAAGACACACAATACACACAATAAATACTCATTGAATAAAAGACTGCATGCATTTCCAAGCAATGCAATGATAACAGTCTGCTGAGGTATAAGGTAGTACATTAATACTTTGTCCTGTGAATGTTTGATATATTTCAGCTTAGTGGTACAATTCTTATAGATATCTAGATTTCGTTAACAAGAGTTGATTTGGTTAACAAGAGTGATCCATGCTATTAAACAGAGAGAGTTTTGCTTTGCAAAAGCTCCACAGCTTCCAGGGGAACTCCACTCTCCCTGAATTTGTTTGAAACCTGCTGTACTAGACTGAAACTAAAGGGAAATGTACAACTCCATTTGTGGTATTGTTGGTGAATCACATCATAATGGTGAATATATATGCTTTACAGTCAGACCTAGGTTTGGTCCACAGCCCTGCCACAGTTATCTATGTAATGATGAGAAGGTTATTAAACTTATTATGTCAAGCATCAATTTCTCTTTAATGAAATGGGAATCATGTGAGAATTAAATGAGAGATAAGAATACTACGATGAACACTAAATGAAGCACTGTTACATTTCAATATGTAATAAAATATCTGTATCATCCTCAATCCATCAGAGGCTGATATTTTTGTAAAATACAATAAAAATAACTACTATAGAAATGAATTTTTTTTAAAAAAAGACATACAAAATACAAGCACATTTTAAAATTAGATTCCAGTCATAAAATTATATGACAATTAATATAATCAGAATAAGTATAATATAGGAAATATGGAAAGAATTATAAAAACTTTGTGCTTATAGACAACTGTCATAGAAAATTACTATTACATTCTGAACTTTGCCATTCTAAAATTGTAACTGAATGTCAGCAAGATGACTGACTAGAGACACTTAGTGCTCTAGTCCAAGAAATGACCAAGGCAAAGAATAAACAGCTAAGATTTGACTGGAGTTTTGAAGGGAGAGCAGTGGTGTGCAGTAGTGTAGTTTCTTAAGCGGTAATCCACACTAGTTGCACTTGTGAGTTTCTCAGTGGCCTCAGCTGCAAGAGTTTGTGGTGACAGTGATGCAGCTTTGCTGGAGTGCAGATACACCTGTGGTGATTGGAAGTCCAAGAGGGCAGCATGGAGGCACCTGTCCTCTGCAGTCTTGTCTCTGCCACCTGGATTGGATCTGCCCAGAGTCAGGAGGGACTTCCCATTGTGTGGAAAGGTAAGCAGAAGATCTTCACCAGCCCCCATTGCCACTGCAAACACCTATAGTCCTTAACACAGGAAAATCACAAGTCCTCACAAGCCCGGAGCCCAGTTTGGAGAGTTTCCAGGAATTCATGCAGCTGCATTGCCCAGATTAGGAACACAAGGTGTGCACTCCTCACCCCCCACCAGGCCCCTATGAACCAAGCTGCTACAGTGCAATGCCTTCTTGAGACCAGAGCCACCACTGGAGTGGGCCCTCTTCTGGAGTGCACTGAAGTTCCATCTTCATTACACTAAGCCCACATGGGTGGCTGAATACCACAACCCCAGCAATGCAAAGCCTGGGCCTAGGATCAGCTATGACACTGATACCGCTCAGTAGGGAAACCAATTTCCCCTTTCACCTCACTTCTAGCCACAGGAACAATCTGAGAGTCCCCCACCCAAGGGCAAACTCACCTTTTAGCCAGCCAAACAGTTACGCAGCATCCCTCAAGTGGGAGAGGCCTCCAAGCCTCTAAGCAGCTCATAAGCCTCTGGGCCAGCAGAGTGGCTGTGTGCCCATGCTTAGGACCTGAAAAACAGCTATTCTGTGCTCCTGCCCCTTGCAGACACACCTCTGTCCTGCCCAATGGCTCTGTTCCCCCACTAAGAGCCTGGAAAACAGTCCTGCAGGCAGCCCCTGGCAGGCATGCCCCCAAGCAGGCCAAGCAATGAACAGCCCATGTCCAGGACCTGAGAAATGACCCTGCAAGGGGGCAAGCCCCAGGCCTCCCAAGCAGTCATGTACCTGCATACTGGGCCTCAGAAACAGCCCAATGGGTGCCCCTGGCAGTCGCACCCCTGAGCCAGCTGAGCAGTCTTGTACCTGTGTTCCAGACTTGAAAAACAGCCCTATGGGCCTCTTTCAGCAGACATCCACCACCCCCCACCCTGGGGGCCAGCCAAGCAGGCTTGCACCTGCATCCCTGGCCTGAGAAATAGTCCCATGGGTCACTCCAGGAAAGCAGGCCCCCAGGCCAGCTGAGCAATTTTGTGGCAATGCTCCATTCTCCCAGCCGGAGTAACAAATTAGCGAGCCAGACCCCAAGTTGGCTGACCCACTGTGTGTAAGCATGCAACCTCAACCTGAGAAACAGCTCGGTGAGTCAACCCCAGCAAAGCTGCATCACTGTCACCACAAACCCTTGTAGCTGAGGCCACTGAGAAACTCACAGGTGCAACTAATGTGGATTCCAGCTGAAGAAACTACAGTACTGCATCCACCTAGAACCGAGACCAATGTACCCCACTGAATTGACACCCCAAGACCCATTTATAAAAATAGAGTTCTCCCTAAAAAACCCAATCCAAAAAATTGGAAGAGGAGACTTTTTCATTAGATGTGTAGAAATCAATGTAGGGACAAAACAACCATGAAAAGGCAAGGAAACATGACACTTCGAAAGGAAAACAATAATTCTCCAGTGACAGACCTCTATAATAAGGAAATATATGAGATGATGTAAAAAGAATTCAAAATAATAATCTTAAGAAAACTCAGTGAGATACAAGAGAATACAGATAGAAAATTCAAAGAAATCAGGAAAACAATTCATGATTTGAATGAAAAATTCAACAAAGAAATAGATATCATAAAAAAGAATCAACCAGAAATCCTGCAGCTGAAGAATTAAATGAATGAAATTCATTTATTGAGATGAGTGAAAATTTGAAAATGAATGAAATTCAAGAGCTTCAACAACAGAGTAAACAGAAGTAGTAATTTCTGGACTTGTCTTCCAAGACAAATCTTTTGAAATGACACAGACAAAAAAAAAAATAAAAAGGAGAGTGAAAAAATAAAAAAGAATGAAGAATGGCTACAGGATTTATGGGACACCATTAAGCAAATAAATATTCATACTACTACAGGTATTCCAGAAGGAGAGGAGATGAGAAAAGGGGAGGAAAACATATTTAATGAAATAATAGCAGAACACTTCCCAAGTCTTGGAAGAGAGACGGACATCCAGGTGCAGGAAGCTTAAACAGCAAATGGACTCAATTAGGTCCTCTCTGAGATACATTATAGTCAAATAGTCAAAAATCAAAGGAAAAAAAATTTCTAAAAGTAGAAAGAGAAAAGTGTCAACTCACATATAAGGGACTACCCACTGGACTAACACAGAATTTCTCAGCAGAATGGGATTATAAATTTAACACACTAAAAATAAAAAACTGCCAATAAAGAATATTATATCCAACAAACTGTCCTTCGGAAATGAAAGGGAAATAAAGTCTTTCACAGACAAGCAAAAACTAAGGGATTTGATCACCACTAGACTGTCCTTTCAAGAAATACTCAAAGGAGTCTTGCATCTTGAAAATACAATAACCATCATCATGAAAATATAAAAAAACTATAAAACTCACTGGTAGAGCTGATACACAAAGGAGACAGAGAAAGGAATCAAACCATATCACTACAGAAAGCCAACAAATCACAAAATGAACAATAAGACAGGTGGTAAGTTACAAAGAATAAAACAAACAAAAAAAAAAAACCCAGAGATCAATCAATGAAATGATTGGAGTAAGTCCTCACCTATCAACAATAACTTTGAATGCAGATGGTTTAAATTTCCTATTTGAAAGCTATAAACTTGCTGAATGGATAAAAAAACAAAACCCAACTATACGCTGTCTACAAAAAACTAACCTCATCTATAAAGACAGACTGAAAATGAAGGGATGGAAAAAGATATCCATGCAAACAGAAAAAAAAAGTGAGCAGGAGTAGCTAGACATATATCAGACAAAACAGACTTCAACTCAAAAGCTGTAAAAAGAGACAAAGACATTATATAATAGTAAAGGAATTAATTCAACAAGAGAATATAACAATTGTAAATATTAATATATATGCAAATAACACCAGAGCACCCAGATATATAAAGAAAATATTATTATATCTACAGGAAGAGATAGACCTTAATATAATAATAGTTGGGGACCTTAACACCTACTTTCAACATTGGACAGACCATCTAGACTGAAAATCAACAAAGAAACACTGGATTTAAACTGCTCTATAGACCAAATGGATCTAACAGACATTTATAGAACATTTATTTTAGTAGCTACAGAATATACATTCTTTTTATCAGCACATGGAATATTCTCCAGGATTGACCATATGTTAGGATAAGAAATGAGTCTCAAATAATTAAAAAAAATCAAAATCACATCAAGTATCTTATCAGACCACAATGGAATAAAACTAGACATCAATAACAAGAAGAACATTCAAAACTGTACAAATACATGGGAGTCAAATAACATGTGCCTGAATGACCAATGGGTGAAGGAAGAAATTAAGAATGAAATGTAAAAATTCCTTGAAACAAGTGAAAATAGAAATACAACATACCAAAACCTATGGGACACAACAAAAGCAGAATTAAGAGGCAAGTTTATAGCAATGAATGCCTACATCAAAACTAGAATGACTTCAAAAAAACAACCTAACTATGTACCTCAAGAAATCAGAAAAGCAAGAACAAACCAAACCCAAAATTAGTAAAAGGAAAGAAACAATGAACATCAGAGTAGAAATAAACAAAATTGAGACTAAAAAACATACAGAAAATCAATGGAACAAAATGTTGGTTGTTTGAAAAGATAAATAAAAGCGACAAACAATTAGCTAGACTAAGAAAAAAAGAGAGAAGACCCAAATAAATAAAATCAGAAACAAAAAGGGAGATGTCACAATGAATACCACAGAAATACAAGAGACCATTAGATACTGCTATGAACAGCTATACACCAATAAATTTGAAAACCTAGAGGAAATGCATAAATTTCTGGACACAGACAAGCTACCAAGATTGAACCAAAAAGAAATAGAAAACCTGAACACACCAATAACAAGTAATGAGATTGAATCAGTAACAAAATGCCTCCCGACAAAGAAAAGTCCAGGATTACATGGCTTCACTGATGAATTCCACCTTTTAAGAAGAATTAATACCAATTCTCAAACTATTCAAAAAATATAAAGCAGAGGGATTTGTTCCTAACTCATTTTATGAGGCCAGTCTAACTATGATACCAAAAACCAGACGATAACAGAACGAAAAAAGGACAGCTACATGCCAACATCCTTAATGAACACAGACACAATTTTCAAGAAAATACTAGCAAACCAAATGCAACACCACATAAAAAAGTTAATAAACCATGATCAAGTCAGATTCATCCCAGGAATATAAGGATGGTTCTGTATATGAAAATCAATAAACGTGGTATGTCACATCTGTAGACTGAAGGACAAAAACCATGTGATCATCTCAATAGATACAAAAATAGCATTTAAGAAAACTCAACATCCCTTCATGATAAAAAACTCTCAATAAATTAGAAGGAAAGTATCTCAACATAATAAAGGCCATATATGACAAACCCACAGCTAACATCTTACTGAACAGGGCAAAGCTGAAAGCTTTTTCTCTAAGAACTGGAACAAGACAAGGAGGCCCATGCTTACCACTCTTATTCAACATAGTACTGGAGGTCCTAGCCAGAGCAATTGGCAAGAGAAAATATTAAAAGGCATCTAAATTGGAAAGGAGAAAGTCAGATTGTTCCTGTTTGCTGATGACATGATCTTATATATAGAAAAACCTAAAGACTCCAAAAAACTCTTAGAACTGATAAACAAAATAAGTAAAATTTGTAGGATACAAAATTAAGATACAAAAATTAGTATTGCTTTTATACATGTAGACTGAACTAGCTGAAAAATAAATCAAGAAGGCAATACCATTTACAATAGCTACCAAAGAAAAAATACCTAGAAATAAATTTAACCAAGGAGGTGAAAGACATTTCAAGGAAAACTATAAAACACTGGTGAAAGAAATTGAAGAGAGTACAAATGGAAAGATACCCATATTCATGGATCGGAAGAATTAATATTGATAAAATGACAATACTACTGACATTCTTCACAGAGATAGAAAAAAAAATCCTACAATTTGTATAGAACCACAAAGACCCTAAATAGTCAAAGCAACCTTGACCAAAAAGACCAAAGTTTTAGGCATCACCCTACCAGACCTCAAAATATACTACCAAGCTATAGTAACCAAAACAGCATAGTACTGGCATAAAAACAGACACATAGAATAGAGAACCCAGAAATTAACCACATATTTACAGCCAACAGATTTTTGACAAAGGTGAGAAGAACACTCATTGGGAAAGGATAGTCTCTTCAATAAATGATGCTGGGAACACTGGATATCCGTATGCAGAAAAATGAAACTAGACTCCCGCCTCTCACCCTATATAAAAATCAACTCAAAATGGATCAAAGACCTAAATGTAAGACCTGAATCTATTATATAAAACTACTTGAAAAAGTGCAGGGGAAATGTTTCAGGACATTGGTCTGGGAAAAGATTTCATGTATAAGACTTCAAAAGTTTACACAGCAAAAGCAAACATAAACAAATGGGATTATGTCAAACTAAAAAGCTTCTGCACAGCAAAGGAAACAATAAACAGAATGAAAATACAACCTACAGAAGGACAAAATATTAGCAAACTGCTCAACCAACAGGGTATTAATATCCAGAATACAAAAGGAGCTGAAATATCTCAATGGCAAAAAACAAACAATCCAAATTTTAAAATGGGCAAATGATCTGAACAGACATTTCTCAAAAGAAGACATACAAATATCCAACAAATACATGAAAAAAATGCTCAACATTACTGTACCCTGTAGCAGAGGACATATTTTTAAATTTACAAGCAGCAACAAATTATAAGTTTAAAGTGGAAGATGAATATAGGTTTCTATGTCACCGAGTTAAAAACAACTAAGATACTGACTAAAAGTCATCTGCTTTTTTAAAAAAATGAATAGACTTTATATTTTACAGTAGTTTTAGGGTTATGGAAAAATTGAGCCTCAAGTACAGAGTTCCCATTCACCTCTTCTTCCTCCCACACAATTTCCCCTGTGAACTAAAATAAAATCTTAAGCACCCTCTTCCCCTGCCAGCTGACTGAAAGGACCCCCTCTTGGCCAAGGGGATACCCTAAAACTGAGTTATTAGCCAGGAGAAGAGAGGTCAGACATGTCTCATCATGTCGCCCTCCCTTCTTAGAGACATCCTTTCTAACTCATTTAACAGGCTAAGGTTATGTAAGACAAACCTGCAGGTCCTCAAATTACACCACAAATATATGGCTGATAACTTGTCACTAACAGACTTCCTTATCTTAAAATATTCCACGCCTCTAGACAAAGCTTCATTTCTTTAACCAACTACAAGTCAAAGAGTCTTTAAATCCACCTATAACCTGTAAGCCTCCTCCCCTCTTTGAGATGTCCCACTTCTGGGCCAAACCTATGTATGCCTTCCATGTACTGATTTATGACTTTACCTGTAATTCCTCTCTCCCTAAAATGTATAAAACCAAACTGTAACCCACCCTCAGCAGTCCACTTCCTCAGGTGTTCCAGGGTGTGGCACTGGGCCATGGTCCTCAAATTTGGCTCAGAATAAACCTCTTTACTTTACAGAGTTTGGCTTCTTTTCTGTTGACACCGCTATTAACATCTCTCATTTGGTGCACTGCAATTTTACAACTGAACAAAAATTGATACATTATTACTAACTAAAGCCCATCTTTTAGGGTACATTCTTTATGTTGTATATTCTATGGGTTTGTAACAGGGACTGGCCAGGAAAAAAAAAATTTCTGTCTCTTTAAAACTTCCCGGCGGGGCACGGTGGCTCACGCCTGTAATCCTAGCACTCTGGGAGGCCGAGGCAGGTGGATCGCTCGAGGTCAGGAGTTGGAGACCAGCCTGAGCAAGAGTGAGACCCCATCTCTACTAAAAATACAAAGAAATTATCTGGCCAACTAAAAATATATATAGAAAAGATGAGCCGGGCATGGTGGCGCATGCCTGTAGTCCCAGCTACTCGGGAGGCTGAGGCAGGAGGATCGCTTGAGCCCAGGAGTTTGAGGTTGCTGTGAGCCAGGCTGATGCCATGGCACTCACTCTAGCCAGGGCAACAGAGTGAGACTCTGTCTCAAAAAAAAAAAAACAAAAAAACTTCCCCCACTCTTTTTGGGACCTGCATTCCGGCCTGCATCCCAGAGGCAGGTTAAGTCTGGTTAAAACCCCCAGGTGGCGCCAGCGCCCCCAGGTGGGCGGCTGGCAGCGTTCACAGGCTTTGTCTCTGGCAGAGATGGGAGATTAGCAGAGCTAACCGCAGTAATTGCCTGAAGGTGAGAACCCTTCCTTTAAAAGCTCTGTATTTCTGCCTGTGTTGAGGAAAAATTTGGATTGTGACACCACAGTCTCCGTTTTTCCTCCCTTTGCTGGCAAAGGAATAAAAATGTCTCTTTCCTTCCTCCCCAAAGCGCTTGTCCTGGTTCTTCAGGTTCGGCTTCCTGGACAAGTGGCCGAGTTTTCGGTAACAGGTTTGGCAAATGTACACCCACACGTAGCCACCATTACGGTATCACTGCACGATGGTCTTCCGGCGTAAAGTCCCTGTGCCCCGCCCGCTCGCCGCGCGCCCGGCCCCCGCCCCACCAGCTGGGGAGTCTGCCGGGGGTCTAGTTCGCCTCGGCTGCCCTGAATGCCCTGGGCTCCGCCCCGGGACGGGGACACGGGATAAGGGCGCCCACCGGGTCCTCATGGCAGGATAAGGGGTCCACCACCTCCCCACGATGCGGGGGGCGCGTCTCCCCCAGACGTGGGGAGGAAGCCAGTGCATCCCCTCCCGCCGTTAATGGTCTTGGCGCCAGCTGTCCCGCGGAAACCCCCTGGACCAGAAACAAAGAGTCAAAGCCGGCGGGGGCGGCCGCAGTGGAGGTGGAGCCCTGCGTGGCGCGGGCGCGGCCCCCTGCCCGTGTCGCTGCGCCGCCTGCACTGGGGGCGCAGTCCTAGGGAGGAGCCAGGGTCCGGCAGCTCCGGGACTCCCGGTCCGCGCCCCCCGCCTTCCCGCAGCGCCCCCGGGTTGGCGGGAAGCAGGAGCCGTCACCCGGGGAACCGAAAACGCCAAAGAGGAAGCAGCTTCCCCGCGAGCCACCCACAGCGCGACCGCACGGAGGCCTTCCCGGCGGGTGAGTACCTGTCCGCGCCGGGCCACTAGAAAGAAACATGTGCCCTCGCCAGATGTCGCGGGCATCTGACCTGCCCGCTTCATCAAAGTCTGCAGAACTTTGAGGGGTGCGAATGGGAGATTCCTTCGGACAGACCTTTTGGTCTGTGGCTCGAGGGCTTCTGGAAAAGCCTAGAGAAGGAAACTGACTTTTCCCCGGGTCCCCGTGTCCTGGTGCAGAGCCACTCACCCGCTGTCCCCCCATCCCACGGCACCAGCTCATCTGCCCTGCCTAGGGTGGAGACTCGTGAAAGCTCTGACCTCAAGAAATCTTGGTATTTTAAATTGGAAGATAGGGATCCATTTGAAACTGGCCTGAGTCCCCTTATTTTTGTGAAACACAAATACCCCAACTTTCTTGAGGAGACTTGTCTTTAAACTAGATGTGCCACTATTTTCGTAAGATACTGCTGTTAGCTCTTTGTATTCATGGTGCCATGTAATCATAAGCTATTTAAAATTTGCCCATCCCTTACATTGAAAACCTCTGACTTCAGCATTACACAGTGTATCCATGTAACATCTGTACCCCCTTAATGTTTTGAAATAAAAAAATAAATACAATAAGTAAATAAATGCCCATCTCTCCACCCTGGCTGTGTAATTCTAGAAAATTGTCCAGACTGCTCCTGCAGATGTCCCAGGTATTATTTCTTAAAATTGTATGTGGCTTTACAATTATATCAAAGTACAATGTTTGATTTAAAAATGAATACCAAGTTTATCTCCTGTTTGGACTCAGATGTTTTTGTTTGCATTATGAATCAGAGTATAATTGGTATAGTACATAGATTTATTATGTACCTTGTTAAAGAAAAATCTGAGGCACAATACAATTTTTAAAAGTTTATTTGAGTAAGAAACAGTTCGTGAATTGGGAAATACCAAACTGAAAGAGGTTTAATGTTTCACTCTACAGGAGCAAATATTTGTGGGGTAAATGTGGAAGCAAAAGAAAAATTATTTGATTGATTGTCTTATTCTATTCCATTGGAACGTCCTTGTGTTGTTGGCTTCTTCTGATTGGTTGAGGTTAAGTTCTGTTTTCTTTTAATATAGGCTGTTGCAAGAAATAGCTCCAGTTAAGTTTCAGTTTTGTTTCCAAATCAAGCACTTCTGAAACCTAACTGGTTTTGCTGCTCGGGGGTTCTTCAGGCCTGGTCTCCATTTTAATTTACTTTAACAAACTGTAGGGGATGTTAGAAAAGGCATAGAGGCCTGGGTAAAGGGGCTGTGCGAAAGGCAGACATCTGGCAGTCCTGCAAACAGGACTTGGGATATGAATGCTAATGGCCAGCTGCATACAGCAGGCTTTGGAATGCATGGGAGTGTGACTGATGTTGGGTCCCTGACCTTTTCTTTATGTCCTTAAGGAGTCATAAGGAAATACCAAGATAAATATAAATTGATTGCATACCACTAACTAGATTTCTTTAGAATAATGTGTCTGCTGGTGCCAGAGATTTTATCTGTGTGTTGTTTGCTTTGACTTTGCATCCTTTCCCTGCAATAAATATGGAGGTTTGGAGAGGTACAGGAGCTCTTTGAAATGAAGAGTCTCTCCTACTCTTTTCTGGCTTACAGGGAAAATGTAATTGTAGGTCAGAAGATAAATATATCAATTTCTAAGTGTGACAATTATCAGGTTAAAGCAAATGATTATATTGCAGTCTTTTACAGGACAAAGCTACAATTTCTGATGTCTAGGTATCTTAGAAGACCCCTTTTCTGTAAATAACATTACTAGGACATTATATAACACAAAAAAACAGGGCATTACATTTTTATAAAAGTATCTGCACTTAGGAGAGTAATGATGATATTTTTGTGCATGTTATCAATTTACTATTTTATCAGAACTAGATTTTAGGACTCAAAATAGTGAAGTTTCTTTTCATCTTTTGGGAAAAAGTAAAAAATTTTTATCTCATCTTTCTGAGACACTTTCTGTTAGCAGTGATTGACGGACCAACATTTGAAGTGTAAGCACGAAAAATGGACTTAAGAAGTTTAAAACTTACACTATAGAAAAAAGAAAGGTCATAAGAGAAATTTTTACAAATGAAGTATGCTCTCATAATTTATATCTAGCTTCTTCCACTTCTATTCCATCCTTCAACCACTGCCACACTAAATCTCCTAAAAGTACAGTTCTGATTATTGATACCCCCATGCACATCTGCCTTTCATGGGTCCCCAATGGCTATATCATGGCCATTTACTGTCTCTAATCTACCTTTATTACATATTGTTACCAGGTTTTCAATTTCCCTTCTCTATACACTACACCAGTGATTCTCAGCACAGGCTTCCTTTGAGTATCATCTGGGGGAAGGACCTCTTAGAAAATCTGGATGTTCAAATTCCACCCCTAGAGATCCTGATTTAATTAGTCTGTGATACATTAGAATTATTTTGTAAAAAATCCCCTGGTGATTCAGATATGAAGGCAAGGTAGAGAATCTTTGTTCTGCCTCATTCTATGTGTAGGTGGAATAACTTAATTTCACCTTCATTTGTTGAAATCCTGCCTGCCCTTTAAGGTTCAGTAAAAGTGTCATCCCCCCCATGAAGTCTTTTCCCAAAGAAAAATACTCCCTGCCACACTTGGGCCACAAGTAACACAGTTGGTAAGTTCATTATAGATCAAGTTGACATCATACTATCATTGAGCCTTCCAAAGCCTCTCCCATTTATTGTCTTTATAGTCCCATTTCCATATTCCCTATAGGCACCCATTCTAAGGCATTTCATGTGCACTATTTTATTTTTAATACAGGTTTTATTTTTTTGTACAAATATATTTATTTAGTAAATATTTTTATTTAGCATGGTGAAAAATTATGTATCACAATTTTGTACTTAATTATCACAGTTAGTACCATCCACACAGCCACCACCCTAATCATAAAATAGAATATTACAGCAGTGTTCAATCCCTTGTGGACCCCTGCCAATCACGTTTCCCTTCTTGCTTCACAAATGAATCTTATTTCTTGACTTCACAGATGACTTTTGTCTGTTTTTGAACTTTATATAAATGAAACAGTTCAAGATGTATTCTGTAGTGTCTGACTTCTTGTACTGAAAATTATCTTTTGAGATTTATCCATATTGTTGCCTGTGATAAGAATTTATTCATGTTCATTGCTGTATTGTATTTCACTATTAAAACACCACAATATGTTTCCATTCTACTATTTGAGTTTCCATATTGGCTACTACAAATAATGCTGTTGTGACCATTTTGTACATGTCCTTTTCTATGCATATATTTTGGTGGGAGGTAGGGGAAATATGAGTAGAATTGCCAGATCATGCTTTGGTTATGTTTAACTTTAATAGTTATGCCAAAGAGTATTATTAAATTATAATAACTATTTATTTTCTTACCAGCAGTGTGTAGGAGTTTCAGGAGTACCATATTACCCCTAAAAAGTTATATACTTATCTTTCTCATTTTAGCCCTCATAGTGGATATTTAGTGAGTTTTTTCCTTGCCCCACATGCTGTGAGTCAGAATGGGATTCCCAACCTTTTTGGCACCGGGGACTAGTTTCTTGGACGACAATTTTTCCGTGGACTGGGAGTGGGGTTTGGGGTGTAGTGGGTGAGAGGGAGGTGGTGGGGAGGATGTGGTACGAACTTCAGGGTGTGATCAAGCAGACTTTGGTCATGCCTAGTTCAGGATCATGCCTAGTGCAGGCGGAGTTTGCCCTGCGGGTCAGGGACCACATGCAAACAGTTCAAAAAGTTCCGGGTATGTTAGTTTCACAGTACTAGTGGTTTCAGCTTCCTTACTCTGGTGTGTTGCAGGCTGTTCCTCTAAGCAAGAAGATGACAGCCGGAGAGGTTACAGAAGAAATGTTAAAGACAGACCTTACCTTCAGAGGTGGCGTGGAGGGAGGAGAATCTGGTAATGTAACTGATGAAATGTGAAAAATCAAAAGGGCAGGAACTTTTCTTCCACTGAAGCAGGCAGGAAACTGGGTTCGGGTGCACAATCTCCGTAGAAGGGATTTGTTTAGGAGGGAAGAAAGGTGGGTGGGAGAACCGATGTACAATTGTTAATCGGTTATTTTATTACTGTGTCTGTTACTTAAATATTTCTGGGGCAGGAGAAATGAGCAGATTAGATCATGGAAGATGAGAAAAGAAAATGTTCTTTGTGTTTCTGTTTAGTCCTCTGTTTTCCCAGATTTCTGGCAACTTGCACTCTGGCAAGTCACATTATGATGTTAAATAGCATGCCCTTTATATGCCAGAGTGATGACAAACTTCCAACAGCCTTGTAATATATATACTAACAGAAGTTGCCCTGCAAAACTGAGACTTTTTGTTTTATAGGTTCTTTGTAATTAAGAAGAGATACAGGGACTTGAGGGTGAGGGTGAGAGGCTGAACCCACCCACCAGCAAATCCTCTAGCATTTCAGTTTGTGGCAAATTCTGTAAGAGAACACAAGGAGTCCAGCAGAAAGGATCCCGTTTGCTGAACCTCTTTGTTCTGCTTTTTGAAAAACATTTATTTTATTCTTTTTCTTTCCTTCACTCTTCCTCCTCAATTTTATTTATTTATTTTTGTTTGGGAGTGCAGGACATTGGGTTTCCTGGAAAACAGGGTTCATATTGAACAAAAAAAGAAAGGTTATAAAGAATGTTAATGTTTTTCAGCTAAGCCCAGTTCTTACAAAACTGAGAGTAATATGTTACCAGTCAGAATGTTACATAATGCAGTTGTGAAACTTACTCTTTTAAAAATGCATCCTGTTTTTGTAAGTTAAGTAAGTTTTTTGGATCCTGAAACTATTAATAAGTTAAAATTTCACCAGTAACATGGTTTACTTCTTTGTTCTTCTGCAGGATAATTCATAATAATGTTTTTCCAACTAGAAATTTGAAGGGCATTGTGTTCAGTGCACACTATAAGAAGCATGTGAATTTAGAGGGAGACAAGAATAGGGAACACAGTTAAGACAGGTAGAAGAGAAATAAGCAAGAGAGAAATGGAGCAAGGACATTAGTAGGAGGAAGTAGAGACAGGGAAAAACCAAGAGAAAGCAGGGTCTTTTTGAAGATTTGTAGAGGCAAATGGGAGATTTTGGGGGAGATTTAAGTGAACATTTACATATTACTGTGTAACAATGAAAACATTATAGAAATCATAATATACTGAGTTTTAGGACATTTTTGCTTTAATGTAGAACCAGGAAGAAAGAGGGTTGAGATTTTTATATGGAACCAAAATCCAAATGATATTGTACACTGCTTAAAACCATCCAATCCAATATGTTAATATCTTTTCCCCAGTGTAAATTTGAGCTGGGGCTCCCTGTTGTTCTTGGGGATGTACGTTAAGTGAGTGAAATGTAGTGGTTGAAAGAAAATCAGCAGGAACATTTCTAAAAGTATGATTTACATTCAGTAAAATTCACTCTTTGGTGTGCATTTCTATGGGTTTTGACAAACACATATAATTATGTAGCCACCATCAAAATCAAGATATAGAACCATATCAAATTCCCTCATGTCCCTTTGTAGTCATTCTTTTCCTCTGCCCTTGGCAACCACTGATCTGCTTTCTGCTCTTACACTCTTGCTTTTCCAGAATGCCATGTAAATGGAATCCTGCAGTGAACTGCAAAGTCTGACTTCATTCACTTAGCAATGATGCCTGAGAGTCATCCACAGTGTAGTATGCACCGACAGTTTGTCAGATAAGGGCAAGTCTGGACTTAGATGGAGGAGACTTTATTCAGAAGGACTGTTATTGTAGGAATAACGTTCTGACTTCAAAAAGCCACAAACGTTTCAAAATCAAACAGAAAAAGGCTTTTATTTTGGAAAGAGGTTAAGATGGGTTAGCCAACAACTTGTATGCAAGAGGGCATTGATGTGGAACAGAGCTGGTGGCAGCAGGTGTTTCAACAGAAAATGTTTCTCTTTGTTTACAGATCTCAAAATAAACCGGTTAGGGTGGGCTGTTTTTGCACATTAGTGCTTCAGGGCTTGGTGAAACTGGTGAGCAAGCCAGAATTTAAAGGCTTGTGAGGAGGAAAGAAGACTGACAAACATTTGGCCAGCCAAAGCACACTAAGAAATGAGTAACAAATGTTTGGTCAAGGTGTTTTTTTTTTTTTTTTTTTTTTTTTTTTTTAGTGCTGAATAGTTCCTTGCCTCTTCACCAGCTTAAGCATATTTGAACTGTTGCCAGTTTTTGTGTGATAATGAATAAAGCTGCTGTAAATACTCATGTACAGGTTTTTGTATAAACACACACAAAAAAGCTGCTTTTTTTGAGCCTGCCTGGTAACACATACATGTTTAAACTTGTTTCTGAAATCTCTCTTCTGCTCCATTGATTTATGTGTCTACACTTCTGTCAGTACCATGTTGCCTTTATTCCTGTTACTTCATAAGTTACAAAATCAAGTTTCTTTTTCATCCTTATTTCTACTCTCTTTGTTTTTCACTATCCCATAACTGGAAGACTCCCTAGTCCTCTTTGGGCCATGGCTGTCATTTATGGACCAGGACCTTTTGTGACAGAGGTTGACAGTAGGTATGTTGAGGTACAGCTGAGCTTAGAGTTGATTCTATGATAAATTTCATTTTCTCTCCCGAAGATCTTCATGAGATTGAGCCTCTGATATTTGTATTTTATAGGTAAAGATCTCCCAAGAAAATGTGTACATATTATATCTCCTGTAACTCCGATCAAGGTTTATTGTTGCTTTTTCATCATTGCAGTCCTAACTACTACTGTGGTTGCACTTTCTGTTGCTTTGGCAGGTAAGTTACTTGTTCTCCAACCTGTACAATATTCTTCACATATTTACGTTGTCAGTAAATATTTATGGAGCTCCATTATGTGCCAGGCACTGTGTGAAATGCTTGAGGTATATCAGTGGACAACACACACACACACAAAAACATTCCTAGCAGGAGTGACACGGGTCATAATAAATAAGGGCAGAGGTGGAACAGGTTACAACAGGGTGGCCAAGGTAAGCCTCCTTGGGAGTACACATAATAATGATTTACTAATGTTAGGTCATGTCTCCCTGGGCAGTACTTAAATGTGCCAAGCAATGCTGAGGACCTGTTGCCCCTATGTATAATGTACTTTTGTGCATTCTCACTCTGCTTAAGTAGAAGGTACAAATTTTTAAGGCCAACGGATATGCCTGAAAACGGATATGCCAGTAGAGTTCTCACTTTCTTCTTTAATGAAATGATAATTCTGATAGGAACATGTCAGGAAATAGCTCCATAAATGGAATTCCTACACCCACAGCATTTATCAGATTAGTGGATGGCAACTACACTCTTGCCAAGTCTCAAAAGAAAGGATAGAATTATCTTTAGCTTTTCTCTTTCTAAGACTGCACATCCAATCTGATGAAACACTGTTGGCGCAACTCTCAGAATATCCAGAATCTGACCACCCTGCCTTACCTGCACTGCTATCATCAGGCCTAAGCCACCCTCATCTCTCACCTAGATGTCAATAGGATTTCCCTAATAGGTCTCCCTGCTTCCACCCTTGTCTTTTAACAACCTCTTCTCAATATAGCAGTCAAATGATTATTCTACAATGAAAGTTAGATCATGACATTCCTCTCCTATAACTTCCCTCATCCTAATCTTCTATTGCACTCAAAGAAAAAGCCAAGGTTTTCAACTGACGAAGGTAATGTCTGTTACCTTCCTGATCCCACACCATTTTACTCTTCTCTGTCCTCACTCTACCCTAGCTATAACAGCTTCCTTACCTGTTCCTCAAACGAGCTGGGAGACGCCTCCTTAGGGCTTTTACTCCTCCTGTTCTCTGCCTGGAATAGTTTCCCCAGGTAGCCGCAGGTTCCTTCATCTTTCTTAGATATTAAGGAAGGAAAAGGTGAAGTCATAAACAGAAATGTCTATTCTTCCCATAGTCCACACTCCAAAATCTTGCTGGTTTCAGAACATCTAACAAGGGCCAAAATATTTTTTATATGTATTTAACAGAAATATATATATATATATCTATATATGTACATTATATGTGCATGTGTGTGTGTGTGTGTGTGTGTATAAAAAACTACAAGAAGCCCTAGATTGTACTTTGGTACCAAAAACAATATTTTGAATCATGTTATGTTCACTGGTTGGTTTTGTACCTCCAAGAAATATACCATAGTAAAATCCAAGACAGGTAAGGACTTTGCCTTTCCGTTGTGAAGAGGAGGAAGGGCTAATGTGAAGGGGAGGGTGTGGAAAAAGAAAATCTATATGATCTTAGGAAAGAGTGGTATGGTTGTTGCTATAGAAATGGATTTCCTTGGAACTGTTCATGTCAACGTACACCTCAGAAAGTCAGGGGTGTGGGTACCCAGCCACAAGACCACTGGACTTGACTGTGTTGTGCTGAGTGATGAGTTAGGAAAGCAACAGTCCAACACACATACTTCAAAATTGACCTCAGGATGGTAAATGAAAAAAGAGAGAAAAGAGATGAGAGAATTTATTTATCATAATTCCCTGTGATTATCTAACTTTCAGTGAGAGGGGAAAAGGTGCTCGTAGAGCACTGTTTGGATGCTGCAGAGCACTGTATGTACGCTGCCTGCCTGGAAGGCTGGATTGGATTTGGAAGTAAATGTTTTTACTTTTCTGAAGACACAAGGAATTGGACATTCAGTCAAACTTTCTGTGCCTCGCTAGAAGCCCACCTTGCTCGGTTTGAAACTCTGGAGGAACTGGTAAGAAATATTTTTGGGTCATGTTTTCTGTTGCATACTTGGCCCTGAGGTGGGTAAGCTGCATAGGGCTACAGCTGAAATATGAGGAAGGGATCTCATTTTGGGCAGAATTTGGGGCATGAGAGTGTGTACCATTAGATGAGGGTATATTCTCTTCCTAGAACCCTGTGAGACATTTTAGATATATTTTCTCATGTAATCCTCATAGTTAACCTGCAAAATTAGATGTATTGTTCTCATTCTGTTAAGAAATATGGCATTCATATAATTTGTCATCCAAATTGGGACATTTTGAGTATTGAAAGTGGGTGTTAATTATGATGGAATGATAGACATCTACTGGGACTTTCCTGGTCATACAGGGATATATTGTCACTTTAAATGAAGTAATTTAGGATCAGAGATATTTGACTTTGAGAATTGGGAACTAGTCTAACTCCCAAGTCTACGCTTTTCGATTATACCATGCTGCCTTCCAAAAAGAGAAGGCTATAGGGAAAAGAAACTCAAGAGTAACATGAAAGAAACCTATGTTGTTATTTTCTGTGTTTTATAATAGAATTTCCTGAAAAGATACAAAGGTCCTTCTGACCATTGGATTGGCCTTAGCAGAGAATCAGCACATCACACTTGGAAATGGACAGACAACACTAAATATGATACCTCGTACGTATTGAAACTTCTTTTCCTTCTACTGTGTTTATGTGTGGTTATGTGTGTGAGTTGTGTTTATGAGATGAGAAATGTGATATGGAAAGCTTATGAGGTAAGAAATGTAAATCTTCTTTGTGCTTTCATTTATTAGCTGTACCCTGGGAAACTTTACTTATTATGATTTCAGTTGAAATCTTTAACTCGATGGTGACATTTGACACAGCTCTTGAACTTTCATCCACTGATTTAAAGCTTTTCTTTGCTGAAAAGCCTATTCAGAATGTAGGCACAACAGCTGATTTACAGCAAGGGTTCTACCATCCTAGGAAGCCACTGAGGAACTGATACCCACAAGGCTCTTAAGTCCCCTCTTGCAGCAGCTGCATCCATTCAGGAAACCTATACGCCTCTCGCCCAAAGTTTTATCACCAGAAGGAAACTAGTGTCCTGTGAACACTTCAATGGGGTATTTTGGTTATAACCATTACATTGGAGCAGATAAAATGTAGGGACTCAATCATTTCCATTAACCAAAGCTAAGCCCTTTTAGGAATTTACTAAGTAAGTAAATATTTTTAGTGTCACATGTTTATGAAACAGTTCAGGAGAAGGCTGAAAATAGTCTTCACTGAAGGTTGCTGATGGCAGCAGTTCATTTGGATACAACAGCAATCACTAGTTAAATACCTAATCAATAACATAACTGGGTTTGGTATGGATGAATGATAAACTTGGGAGTTTCAAGCAAGGACCCTGATAACATAAAGGAAACTAAATACAGAAATGGTGTATATTACTAAGAAGCAATATTAATGACAAACTTTTGTTCTTCTCTTATTCACATATAAACAAATATGGAGTGGGGGTGCTGGAGATTATAGGGGAGGAACAAATATAGTTGTCGAATCTAGGAATATTTAATATTTTTACATTTGGTTTTAGGTTTGCCATCAAAGGAGTTGGAGAATGTGCCTATCTGAATGACAATGGAATCAGTAGTGCCAGGACCTACACAGATAGGAAGTGGATTTGTAGCAAGCCAAACCATTATGTCTACAGATGCCAAATGAAAAGCCCTTTATAGAATGTTCCATGAGGATGCATTGTAATTTGTTATATACAGTTGCTGCTTTTATTTTTTGGTCTATCAAAAATGTTATCAATATGCATTCATAATTTCTGTTGACAGCAAAGATGCAAACTATCATAGAGTGATATAATACATGCATTTGGAAGATTATGTTTCTAAATTAAATAGGCATTTGGATATGAGTCGATGGTTATGTTTTGAACATAGAGTACAATAACTATCAGCGAACTCCTCTCCTATGACCAGATATAAAACATCTTCTATATAGACAGTCTTTGCTTTGAATGCATGGGCCATAAAAATGAGTATGCTAACTAAAACCATGCAAAATGACTTTAACAATCAATGAGAAAAATTATAATTGGTCCGTGACTCCAAAAATTTTTGGTAACACATTTAAAATTCTCTAACAAAATTCAGTTACAAATATAAAGAGACATTTAAAAAATACTAAGACTAATATTTATTTTGTGTTCTATAATTTAAAACATGAGAAACACTGACAAAGTATATTTTGCACTTTAATTCTCAAT
The DNA here is from genome assembly GCF_020740605.2 of Lemur catta. Lineage (NCBI taxonomy): Eukaryota > Metazoa > Chordata > Mammalia > Primates > Lemuridae > Lemur > Lemur catta. The sequence goes on along the minus strand of NC_059133.1, from coordinate 90,881,378 downwards.
GTTTATGTTTTAAATTACAGTGTACTAAGTAAATGTATCTGTATAAAAATAGTATTCTTTATTTTACCCATTGTTGGATTTAAAATTCTTTTATCATCTCAGGTAAAATCACAGTTAATTACTTGAACTTTTTAAGCATTAAATATCCAGTGTTACAACCTCATATAAATTATTGAGTTTCAAAGGCAAAATAGTTAAAATTTTTCTAGAAGCAGCTACACTGTACTGATGAGTCCCAAAAAGGACGAAATAACAATTTACAATGCATCCTCTCCCTTATGTTTTCCCTTTGTATTTTTCCTACTTTATTGACACATTTATCCATTTGTTCTTATAATTATATAAAATTTTATTTTATATATCTTAATGCTTTTTTAGATAATGCTATAACATTTTATTATGTATAACTTCAGGCTTTGTTATAATTCAATAAAATTTTATTGTGTGTGTCATAAGGCTACATTTTTATATAATTGAATAAAATTTTATTTGTATTTTGAGGCTGTGGTATTTATTAGGTACATACAAGTATATTTCATTCAGAAATAAATCTTTTTTTTCAGTGAATTATCATTTTATTTAGTCCTAATAGTGCTTTTTGCCTTGCAATCATTTTATTCCACATTTTTTAACAGGCAGGGACTACGTCTAGTTCATTTCTGTATCCTAAGAGACTAGCATAGTATAAAATGTAGGATATATTAAAAAAATACCTGTGGAAAGAAGAAATGCTGTGATTATAAGACTCTGCCCTATTTGCTTAGCTTCAGCTAACTTTCTCATAAAGAAAGCTAAATTATGCAAAAATCTAGAAAGCAATAAAAAGCAAGATTTTATATTAATAAACTGTGTGTGATAAACTCACAAATGAAATTTGAGCCAGATTGTGACCCTAACTGACCTAGTAGTGTTCTTCTACAAACCAGTTTCTAAGCCATATACCTAAAGCATGGATTCTATTACTTATTAGCTGTGACCTTGATAAATTACAGTTGTCCCTCCATATCCCTGGGGGATTGGTTCCAGTACCCCTGCAGATAGCAAAATCCATGGATGTTCAAGTCCCTAACATAAAATGGCATACTATGCATATAACATACAAATATCTTCCCATATAATTTAAAGCATCTCTAAATTACTTATAATACCTAACAGAACATGAATGCTATGCCAGTAGTTGTTATACCATATTTTTTTGTATTTTTTTGTTGCTTTTCATTGCTTTCTTTCTGAAATATTTTTAATCTGTGAATTGTTGAATTCCTGGATGTGGAACATGCAGATGTAGAGCTGCAGACATTGAGAGTCCACTATATAGCTCCTCAGGCAGAGTTTCTTCATATGAAAAATGGGCATAATACCAGTTTAACTGGCTAGCTGTAACATTCATGTGAGGCCACGCATGAAAATCTCTCATCAGTATATCTAACTCACAGTAAATGTTTAATAAATTATTGTTCTTTCATTATTGCTCTATGGAAATAAAAGTAAAAATAAGAGCAACAGTTTTGCCACCAGTATGGGGACTTGTATGTGATAGTACTACTACCAATAAGAAGTCAGTGAGCTGTTTCAGTGTCTCATGCTTCAGTGGAAATAACTACTGGTTGAATTAATCATTCAAAGCCCATGTGGGAACCATTTCTTCACAGGAACAAGATGGCAAAAGTACATGGTTTGTAACATATGACAGGAACAATCTACATAATTAGGGACTTACCCACTTTTCCATTTTTAATACATTCCAATTCATGGTTTACATTGCAACCAAACTGATCATTTTCATCCAAAATATGATCAGGTCTTTCACTGCCTGCCCTTTTTAATGGTTCCTCCTTTGCTGTCAGTATGTAATCCAAACTCTTGATGGTTATAAGGTCATAGTGTGTTACTGGTTTCCTTTCCATCTTCTCTCTGTCATTCCCTTCATAATCACTATCCTTACAAATTTGACACACACAAAAAATGAATAGCTGCTGCACCACCTTTCTTTTTGTTTCCATTTGCATGGAATATTGTTTTCCATCCCTTCACCTCAAGTCTGAATAAGTCCTTGTAGGTTAGATATGTTTCCTGGAGATAGTAGATACTTGGTTTATTTTTCTTTTTTATCCATTCTGCCAGCCTATGTCTCCTCAGTAGACAGTTAAGCCATTCACATTTACTGGAAAAATTGCTAAGTGGGGAGGATTTCTGTTCTTGTTGAATAGAAATTTGTTGCTTTGTTTTACCTCTTGAGCCATTGTGGTATCTGGGTGACTGTTAGCTTTTGGGTGATTTTACACTCATGGGTAACTCGAGACTGAAGATGAAGAGATGGAAAACAATATTCCATGCAAATGGAAACCAAAAGAAAGCTGGCATAATAGTTCTCATCAGATGACATAGACTTCAAATTAACAAAAGAGAGAAAAAGATGGTCATTATGTAATGGTAAAGGGAACAATTCAAGAAGACCTAACAATTCTAAATATTTATATAGCTACCACAGGTGCACCCAGATTAATAAAGCAAATCCTACTGGATCTAAACAAAATGATAAACCACAGAATCATAATAGGCCACAGAACATTTCTCAACAAATTTAAAAAAATAGAAATTATACCATGCATCTTCTCAGACCACAGTAGAATAAATGTAGAAATCAACTCCCAACAGATGCACTCATTTCTACACAAAGTCATGGAAACTAACCAGCCTACTGCTGAAAGGCAGTTGGGTCAAGGATGAAATTAAGATGGAAATCAAAAGATTCCTTGAACTAAATGATAAAGGAGACACAAGTTATCAAAATCTGTGGGACACAGCTGAAGCAGTCATGAGAGGAAAATTCATAGCCATAAATGCCTACATCCAAAGGCAGAAAGATCACAATTCAATAATCTAATGAATTGTCTCAAGGAACTGGAAAAGGATAAGCAAACCAATCCCAAACCCAGCAAAAGAAAAGAAATAAGATCAGCGGAGAACTAAATGAAAGCAATAACAAAAGAACTATACAGAAATTAATGAAACAAAAAGTTGGTTCTTTGGAAAGATAAAGAAATTGACAGGCCTCTCAGTATATTAATCAGAAGCAGAAAAGAAAGGACTCTAATGAATACGATCAGGAGTGAAAAAAAAGAAATTACAATAGATACCATAGAAATTCAAAATATCATCTCTGAATAGCATAAAAATCTCTATACACATAAACTTTAAAATGTGGAGGAAGTGGACAAATTCTTAGAAACATACAGCCATCCTAGATTCAATCAGGAAGAAATAGAATTCTAAACAGATCAATATCTAGTAACAATATTGAAGCAGTAATAAAAAATCTTCAAATAACAACAATAAAAGTCTTGGACCAGATGGCTTCACACCTGAATTTTACCAGACCTACAAAGAAGAACTGATTCTTATACTTCAGAAATTATTCCATAACATTGAGAAGGAAGGAATCCTCCCCAACATGTTTTATGAAGCCAACATCACTTTGGTACCAAAGCCAGGAAAGGACTTAACAACAACAACAACAACAAACTACAGATCAATATCCTTTATGAATATAGATGCAAAATTTCTCAATGAAATCCTAGCAAACTGAATTCAGGTTCTCATCACAAAAATAATCTATCACAACCAAGTAGGCTTCATCCAAGAGATGCAGCGATGGTTCAACATATGCAAATCTATAAATGTAAATCACCACATAAATAAAAGTAAAAACAAAGACCATACCATCCTCTCAATAGATGCAGAAAAAGCATTTGACAAAATCAGCAACCTTTTATGATAAGAATGCTTAACAAAATAGATATAGGCAGGACTTACCTCAAAATGGTAAAAGCCATGTACAACAAACCCAGAGCCAACATCATACTGAACAGGGAAAAATTCAAAGCATTCCCACTTAAAACTGGAAGCAAAGTTACCCACTATCACCACTTCCATTCCACATAGTGCTGGAAGTCCTAGCCAGAGCAATCAGACAAGAGAAGGAAATCAAAGTTATCCAAATCGGGGTAGAAGAGATTAACCTATCGCTCTTTGCTGATTATATGACCGTATATCTAGAAAACATCAAAGATTCTGCCATGAGACTACTGGAATTGATAAACAAATTCAGCAAAGTCTCAGCATACAGAATCAACATGCACAAATCAGTAGCATTCATATACACCAACAACAGTCAAACTGAGAACCAAATCAAACACTCACCACCTTTCACAATAGCAACAAAGAAAATAAAATAGCTAGGAATATATTTAACTAAGGAGGTGAAATACCTCTACAGGGAGAACTATGAAACAGTGAGGAAAAAAATAGCAGAGGATGTAAACAGATGGAAAACCATACTATGCTCACGGATCTGCAGAATCAACATTGTTAAAATCTCTATGCTACCTAAAATGATCTACAAAGTCAATGAAATTTCTATTAAAATACCAACATCATTCTTTGCAGATCTAGAAAAAATAATTCTATGCTTTGTGTGGAACCAGGGAAGGCCCTATATAGCAAAAGTAACCTTAAGCAAAAAGAATAAATTGAGAGGTATCAATATCAGATTTCAAGGTATACTACAAGGCTATAGTAACCAAAACAGCATGGTACTGGCACAAGAACAGAGACATAGACCAATGGAACAAAACTGAGGACCCAGATATAAAACCATCCTCATATTGCCATCTGATCTTTGACAAATCATACAAAAATATGAACTGGGGAAAAGAATCTTTATGTAAGAAATGGTGATAAGATAATTGGATAGCCACATTATAAGTCTTCACCTTTCACCACTCATGAAAATCAACTCATGATGGATATCAGACTTAAACCCAAGGCATGAAAGTATAAGAATCCTGGAAGAAAATTTTGGGAAAACTCTTATAGACATTGGCCTAGGCAAAGAATTTATGAAGAAGGTCCCAAAGGCAATCACAACAACAAAAATGAATAAATGGGACCTGATCAAATTAAAAAGCTTCTGCACAGCCAAGGCAACAATCATTAGAGTGAATAGACAACCTTCACAATGGGAGAAAATACTTGCATGCTGTACATCTATAAAGGGCTGATAACTATAATTTATAAAGAACTCAAGCAAATCAGCAAGGCAAAAGTGAGCAAAAGACATGAACAGAAACTGTTCACAAGATGATAGACTAATGGGCAACAAACATAATAAAAAATGCTCAGCATCTGTGATTATCAGGGAAATGCAAATCAAAACCATAATGAGATATCACTTATTTCCAGTGAGAATGGCTTTTATCAAAAAGTCCTAAAACAACAAATATTGGTATGGATGCATAGATAGGAACACTCATACACTGCTGGTGGGACTGCAAACCAGTACAACCTCTATGGAAAGGAGTATGGAGATACCCCAAAGAACTAAAAGTAGAACTACCATTTGATTCAGCAATTTTACTATTGGGTATCTACCCAAAGGAAAGAAAAACCATTGTACAAAAAAGACACCTTCAGTCAAATATTGATAGCACAATTCATAATTGTGAAGACGTGGAGACTACCTTAGTACCCATCAATACATGAGTGGATTGATAAAATGTGGTATATATATCCCATGGAATACTAGTCAGCCGTAAAAAAAAAAAATGGTGAACTAATAATACCTCTTGTATTAACCTGGGTGGAACTGGAGACCATTCTTCTAAGTGAAATATCACAAGAATGGAAAAAAAACACCACATGCACTCACCATTAAATTGGAACTAATCAATCAACACTTATATGCACATATGGAAATAACATTCATTGGAAATCAAACATGTGGGAGGGGGAGGAAGGGATAGATAAACTCACACCTAATGGGGACAGTGCACTCTCTCCGGGGGAATGAGCCAATGTAACCAAAACATGTGTACCTTGGTAATATCCTGTAATTAAGAAAAAAATGAACAAAAGACATTATATGCCAAGCAAGTTTTCTTCTAGTAATCAGCACTTCAGCTTCTGGATGGGTCCCAAGAGATGCAATTTGTCAAGGCAGAGCTTATATGGAAACTGCATGGTGTTCGTGTTCATTAACAATAGTGTTGCTGTTTTCACAATTTGAGAAACAATCAGGGCATAGCCATCCATGGCTAGTTTTGTTTAAAGCCATATCAGCAGCTGCAGTCCCCAAGACCGAAATTCCAGTGTAGCGGATGAAGGCAGATAGAGAGCACCAACTTAGGGTGTGGCAAATGAATAGAGACCTAAAAATACAGAGAGGTAGCTTGATCTGCTCATTCTTGATTTTAGATTAATCACCACTCTCCATGGATGTGCTTTATGATATTTATGTATATAAATATTATTTATTTATGTTTCTGCATCCCTGTGTTCTAACAGCTATTATTCACCCAGGCTAAACCTTATTTTGTGTTGCTCTTAGTTAATTTTCTCACTTCCCAATAAAAATGCAACTACATGCAGGAAGAAGCTATAGTTCCTTTTCCTTCATCATGTTCTTAATGCTTTGTGTAATCCATAGAAGATGGCAGGGATTCGATTAATATCTATTAAATGCATCTATGTAAACATATTTTTCTGTTATATATTCTCAAAAAAATCACACTTACTCTTAATAGTTTGTGACTAATTTGTTTAAAAAGCGTAGTTCTTCTGTACCATGGAATATACCTAACAGACTTCTGAGTTTCTTGGCTTTGAGTTAAGGAGGTATAGCAATTACACAAACTGTACCCAAAATACCGTGGAATTTTATCCTCATTTAAAATTTATCTTTATTTAAAGTAAAGAGTACCTGCTCTATAGCACAGCAATGGCACAAGTTACATATAAACACATATGAAGTTGGCATTTATTATAATAATATTCTGATTATGAAATAAATAAGCTGGAAATAGATTTTGGTGTTTGTTCAGTGAGAGTGTATGTACAGTGTATGTATAGTGATTGCTTTTCAACGTGTGAAATAGAGTTAGTGCTGGTATTGAAATCTTTGTAGTGACAATCCCATGCAAGATGTTTCATTTGGAAATTGGATGTCTTCATATTCTGGTTGGAATTAGGATTGGAGTCTGGTATCTCTCAGAATGTAATGTAATAACCAGAGAGAACATAGAGACCTCAAGAGCAGACACAATCAAATAAAGGAGAGCAAGAAATAGAAAGACACAAAGTAATAAAATGGAAAAGGAAAGAAGCCAGGGCAAAAGTTGTGGACTAAAAAGCTACATTAGATTTATTGTAACAGGAACTCAGGTGGAAAACATGGGCAGGATCACAATTTTTAATCAAGATGACAGTGTAAACTCATCTCTCTGATCCTCTCCTGAAAATTACACAAGAAACAACCAGTGCAGAATTTTTAAAGATGGTAAGGGAAAGGTGAGCAGATTTGGGACCTCAGGACTGAAGAAGTAGCACAGTCACACGGTATCTTGTGCCTTCTTCCCAACACCCAAAAGAAGAAAGCCAGTATGACTAGGCACTTCTTCCTGACCCCCTAAACTAACAATAGAAGGTAGACCCTTTCCTCACTCTGGTTGACACCTGCTGACAGCATAGCAAACCCAGAAGCACCAGCGAAGGGGCTCCATTGGAAGCCTCTCCTGACAATAAGCAGTCAGGGGAAGCACTCTTCCTGGCCAGACCTGAGACTCCTTTCTCCTACCTAGAGATAACACGTGGCCAGGGACACCAGCAGGGGAAAACCCACCATAACAAGAACACTGTCCAGGTAAATTCCTTTATCTCTGTGAGATAGAGACTCCCTTTATCCTCCTAAATGCACCAGGCAGAGCAGCTTGAGGAAGCTCCCTCTTCCCCCTCAAGCAGCACCAGGGGATTTGGCACACAATAAACTGAGAAGACCAAAATAATGTTGTAAAGGCTTTGTGTCGTTGGAACCACAGCCCGCAAAAGTAGGCCAGAACACACAAGCTAAACCTAAAATAGGATAACTGCCTGCTAAAATAAAAAGTAAATAGGATCTAGAGTCTTCAAACCTAATAGCAAAATGTCTGGGGCACCATAGAAAATCACCCATCACACCAGGGACACAACTTGATTGAAAGAAAACTCTCATAAAATTATTTTAATAGAATTTGGGGGAAGAACTTTAACTCAGTAAAAAGCATCTGTAAGAAACATACAGCTAACCTCATAGTTAATGGTGAAATATTAATGATTTCTCCCTAACATTGAAAACAAAGTAATTACGTTTTTTCTCACCACCAATATTCAACATCATATTGGAATGACTGCATTAGGCAATGGAGTAAGACAACAAAAATAAATAAAAGGCATACAGATTGAAAAGGAAGAACTAAAACTGCCCCATTTACATATCATAAGATTGTCTATGTAGAAAACCGCAGAATTATAAAAAAAAAAACATACAAAAACATCCTAGAACTAATATATATGTTCAGCAAGATTACAGGATACAAGTTCAACACATAATATTTAATCACATTTCTATACCAACAGCTCAAAACAAATTAAGAACTTAATAGCATTTATAATTATTTCAAACAAAGTGAAACACATGTATAAAATTAAAACAGGATGTGAATGCTGGAATTTTAAAATGCTGGTTGAAAAAGAAAATAAATTCTGGAGGTACACACTTTGTTCATGTATTGAAAGGCTCAACATAGTAAAGATATCAGTTCTCCCCAAAGTGATCTATAACTTTAATGTAATTACTATCAAAATTCCAGCAAGATATTTTTGTAGACACAGACAAGCTTATTCCAAAGTCTATATGGCAAAGCACAGGCACTAACATTGCTAAAAGAATCTCAAAAAAGAAAAAAAAAGATATCATTCTATATCAGGCTAAGTTTTATTCTATTCTAAGGTAATTAAAATATTGGCAGAGGGTTGGACATTCAATTAATAAAACAGAATAGAGAATCCATAAATAGACCCCCACAGATATGCCCATCTGAATTTTCACAAAGTACAAAAGCAATTCAGTAAATGGTTCTGGAGCACTTGGGCCTTCATTGACAAAAAATTAACCTCAATCCAAACCTCACATCTTATACAAATATTAATCCAAAAGGACCATGAACTTAAATATAAAACATAAAACTATAAAAATTTAAGAAAAAAATGAGAAAAATTTGGGGATATAAAACTAGGTAATGAATTCTTGACTCAATGAATCGAAAACATGATTCATAAAAAAATGATAAATTGGACTTCTTCAAAATTAAAAAATTTTCTTCTGCAAAATATCTTAAGAGAATGAAAAGCCAAGCGAGATATTGGAAGAAAAAAATTGCATACCAGATACCCTATAGAGGACTGGTATCTAGAACATATAAAGAACTCTCAAAACTCAACAATAAAAAAGTCCTGTTAGAAAGTGGGCTCTATGGCCTTTTAAACCAACTAGCTGGAAGAAAGCCAAACTTCACAGGTTAAGGACCCAGTCCTCCACAAGACTGCCTTCACTTCAGAAACCACCTGCAAATTCAAGAGTCCCCAAGCTACCCTCACTCTGACCAGCTAGTTATAAATTTGGGGATTCCCTCTATCCCCTGAGTTTCACCAATTCACTAGAATGACACATAGAAATCAGAAAAAGGCTATACTTAAAGTTACAGTTTTATCATAGTAAATGGATCCAAATCAGAAGCAGCCAAAGGGAGAGATACAGAGGATGAGGCCTGGGAAGGATCCAAACACAAAGTTTAAGTTGTCCTCTCTCCATTAAGTCAATACCCTCCCTACACATCCATGTATAATGTGCGGAGTACAGTTAGCCTTTGCACAATGTGCAGGTTAGGGACACCAAACCCATACACAGTTAAAATCCACAAACAATTTTAGACTTCCCAAAAACTTCACTACTGAAAGCCTACTGTTGACTGGGAGCCTTACTAATAATGTAAACAGTCAATTAGTACATGTTTTGCACTTTGCAAAAAGTGCGAGATTTTTGTGCCTCCTGGCACAACTGCAGCAATGGCTTCATGAATTTTCTTTTTGAACAATGGTCCTTATGCTGGATTCATTTGTCTTGAAATGGTGAGCAAGTACAGCTGCAGACCTCAATCTCTGGTACATATCAAGCAATTCAACATTTTCTTGTAATGACATGACTTTGCTTCTTGGAAGTGCACCCCGCATCACTTTGTATGTGTCTCGGGGTGTTATTCAAGGCTTACGGTATTTTACTAAACATAATGAAAAATATTCAAGAACCTTAAGAAGTCACTTTTTACTGATATACAATTTCCTGGAGAGATGAACTGGTCACGTGGAGATGATTAAAGCATCCCATGATGTTTTAAGCAGATATTTGCAACACTTGAGCTTATCAGAATTAGCAACAGGAGATGCCTATGGCATTAATAAAATAGCACAGCATGTAATAAAACAAATTTTTGCACTTATGAATTAATACTGCATTTTTACATTTGTTGACATTTCTCTTTACTGCAAATGGTGCCATGTACAGTTTGGTTTGCGTTTGTGTGTGTAAATTTTGATAAATTTTAACTTTTTATAATATGTTTGTACATATTTTATGATAGTAAATTATAAAATTGACTAGTATCTACATATATTTTAGGCATCCATGACATATTGAACTTTTTCTTAATTTTTTAAATATTTCTAGGATATGTAGTTCCTCTGAGAGTTTTTTCAAATTCTCACAAATCTCCAAAAAAATTTCCAATATATTTATTGAAAAAAATCCACATATAAGTGGACCTATGCAATTCAAACTCATGTTGTTCAAGGATCAACTGTACTGCCAACCAGAGAAGCCCACTGGAGTTTCTGTGTCCAGAATCTTCTCTGGAGTTTCATGACACAGGCATGATTGATTGAATCATTTCTCATGAGGTTGCACTCAAAATCTAGCCTCCCTCTGCTCCTCACAGGGCTGACAACACATGTTCAAAGCCCCAACCCTGCAGTTGCGTGGTTGTACTTTCCAGTGTGTCTAGCCACACATTAACATGAACTACGACACTCCTTTTATTTGTATAGATCTTGAGGCTGAGAGAGCTTAACTAGTGTGCTGTAATAGTTTGTGTAACAATAATTCCCCACAAACTAGTGGTGCTATGTTCTGAATGTTTTGTCCTCTCCCCCATCCCAAATTCAGATATTGAAACCCTACCCCCCAAGGTGATGGTATTGAAACCCTACCCCTCAAGATGAGGGTCTGGGGAGGTAGTTAGGTCATGAGGGTTATGAATGGGATTAATGCCCTTATAAAAATAGCCCCCAAAAGCTCCCTTGCCACTTCTACCACGTGGCAACACAGCTGGAAGGTGTCATCCATGAACCAGAAAGTGGGCCCCCACCAGACACTAAATCTGCCAGAGCTCTGATCATGGACTTCCGGCCTCCTAAACTGTGAGAAACAAATTTCTGTTGTTTATTAGCTACGCATTGTATGGTATTTTGTTATAGAACCCCAAATGTGCTAAGACAAGTGGTTTCAAAAACAACACAAATTATTATTTTACAGCTTGGGAGGTCAGAGGTTTAAAGGCTAAAATTAAGGTGTTGATAGGGCTGTGTTCCTTCTGGAGGCTCTTGGGGAGAATCTGTTTCCTTGCTTTTTACAGCTTCATTTTTAGCTTACGGCCCCTTGCTCCATCTTTAAAGCCAGCAGCATAGCATCTGCAAATCTCTCTCTGACTACGACACTCTGCCTTCCTCTAATAAAGACCCATGTGATTAGGTTAGAATTTCCTGTATTATCCAGGATAATTTCTCCATCTCATGATCCTTAACCACATCTGCAAAATCACTTTTTGCCACGTAAGATAACACATTCACTCCAAGGTTTAGGAAATTATGACATGGCATTTTTGAGGTGTCACTATTCTGCTTACCACGAACATGTAAAGTTAAACAACTATCAGGCTACCATAGTCACATTTGGGTTGGGCTTGTTTTGCCCCACAGGCTGTGTTCTTTCATATCATAACATACTGCCTTGCCTATTCCTCGCTCTTTCAATGTTTCCACCACCCATCCTGTTGTCCAAGGCAACAGGCCCAAGACAAGTGGGATAGAGGTCAACTGAGAATAAATAATTTTCATGATTTTTTGCTGCCTCTTGTAACATTTTATCAGTTGTTCTAATAAAACAAAAATCTGATAATACGTTACTTTTATACTGGTCACTTGAGATACATCTGTTGAGTAGTAATGGGTAACTTGAAGGGGCTTTTTCTTTTCCTTTTAATGTCCAGCCAGTTAAGTCACTAATTCCTGCCTCCTAAATACAAACTCAATTAAAAAATTTTATTTTGAGAAAAGAAACACATTTCTGTCCTAAGTCAAATTAAAATTACTCTATCCATATATTCCTTTCCTTCACGCTGCAACTCGCTAGGGATCAAGTGAATACATATGGGTCACTACATCTTATATACAGTATTGGCTATTAAACATAGGTTTACATAAGAAAGTAAACAGAGCGATATGGCTTAGAAGTTATGAAATTCATATAGTTTAATATAAAGCCCTTCTGACAATTGGAAAGTTATTTTATCACATTTTTCCTTTTATAATTTGAGCTCAAGTAATCTCAAATTTCAGGTGGTTTACCAACAATGCTATATATTCTCTTCTTTCTGGGCCTAACCGAATAAAGTTCCCTTCAACAGGAAAACTTCTCCCTCCATTACAAATGACTCACTCTCTCATTTAGATAATCCCTACTCATTGTTCAGGTTGTAAATTTAGTTAGTACTTCCTTGGGAAAACTTATTCTGGGTTAAGTACCCTCACTGTGTGCTCTCATAATAACTTATTCTATTGCCTTTCACAACATTTTACAATAAACCATACATACCCATTTATTTTTCAGTTTTATATTAAGTTCCTTAAAGGAAAGGACATCATTTTATACTCAGAATCCACTAAGCATGATGGCTGAAAGATATCATGTTTTAAAAATTTTTGTTAAATGGTAAATGAGTATTTCCACCATTATGACTGCATGAACTTACTTTTGGTTTAGTTTTCTCAGAATAGAAAAATCTGTTACAGTAAATTAGAAACTGAAACATTTATATTAATAGACTATGTGACTAACTCACCAGAGCCATGTCAGTTGACCATTCACCTTTATATACGAAGCAGTTTTCAAGGCAGATCATTTATGCATGGGCTATATTACTTACTGCAAACTTGAACAAATTAGTCACCCAGGGAGCTCATCTGAAATATAAAAATAATATCATCCCAATTAGTTAGATGAATCAATTAAATGAGAACACATATTTAAATATCTTATTAATGTACCTGGATCACAGTAAGCAATAATATGCTATAGTTTTATGTTGTCATGCCAAGATAACAACAGTAAAAGTAATATTATTAGTTCTGCCATTATTGTATGAATTCCAACATGATTTGAAATTCATGAAGTTTTACCTTCTGTCATCTCTAAACTGACAATAAAATCCTAAAATGATGTTAAAAAGGATAAGCCTGACAATTCATATTCACTTCTGTATATGATAATTCAACTTGAGAGAGATCAAACTCATGCTGAGAACAACTAGAAGAACTGGATTTTTAACAAAAATAAACTTTTAAGGTATTGGAGAGTTTTCAAATCAACTGGAGGAGGAACAAAGATTCTGGAAAGGGGCCACAGAGAAGTAAGCCAGCATTCCTAGAGCCACCCTTTTCTTAGGGGCATCCTGACAATAGATCAGAGGCTGAGAATCTGGGCTGATGGCTGTGGCTAACAAGCATTCTTTTGGGAGAGGTAAAAATGTCTTCCAAGACACTTGAAGGGCCAAAATCCTAAAGAGGAGAGAGGGCCAAAGAAATGAGACCAATATTTTTCCTTTAAGCCATTTGCCAAATTATTAAATTTTATAGGAAAAGAGGTCAGGAAGAAAATGTACAAAACAACTCAATTTTTGTCAATCATGTAGTATTGAGGAGACAAAAATTCAAATTTTGGCTCCAACAAAGAGAAGGAGATTTGGTAGAAATCAGGCTTTCAGATGGAATTACTAGAGGGGTTTATCTTAAGTACTAGGGCAAACTAGAAATGATGGAATAGTGGAATAAAAGGTACATAGAATCTTATAAAAATTGGAATTCAGCACTAAATCAACATAGTCTCTATTGAACTAAGGCAAGAACTATCCAATTTGTCTACCTACCAGAAAATAATGTGAACATTTTTGTGAAGAAAGTTTTATATTATATATGAAACTGTACATACCATTACACAGACAACACTTAAGCAAAAATTCCCTTTATTGTTCCAAGAGAAAAAATAACTTTTAAAAATAAAAGAAGAAAGAGACACAGATATGACCAAGGTATTGGAATTACGACACTCAAATTTCAAAATAATTGTGATTAATATGTTCAAAAGGATAGCTAACAAAAATAAAGTTTCATTAGAGAAATGGAATCTCTAAATTAGTCAAAAGGAAATTTTATAAATGAAATATTGAATAGTAAGAGCTGACAATGAAAGAGATTTAAAAGCAGTGGCTGTTTATAGGCAAGATCCCACTACTGATCAGCATGGGAGTTTTGACCTGCTCTGTTTCCGACCTGCTTTGGGTCACCCCTCCTTAGGCAACCTGGTGGTCCCCCAGCTCCTGGAAGATCACTACATTGATGCTGAACTTAGGGCAGATGCCCGATCAACATAGCAGGCTACAGCCCAGAACTCCTGGCCTCAAGCAATCTTCTCACCCACGTCAGCCTCCCGAGTAGCTGGGACTACAGGTGTGCTGTTATTTATAACTGTCCCTTTCTGCATGTATATTACACTTCAGTGATAAAAAAGACTACTCAAGCATCCACAGTCTTTCAGATACTAGGTAAAGAGAATGTGTGGACCTTATTTGAAAATAACATTTTTTAAATGAGTGAGCTCTTTAGAATGGATTTTGAGATTAGAATTCCTATTGTTTTTATTTGCCTAACATTTATTTCCTCTGAGAATAACCTCCTTCTTTTCAATAAATTCTTTATTTTCTAAAATAACATCAATTTGCACTCCATAAATATATACAATTATAATTTGTGAATATTTAATACAATTTTAAAAAGTTAATAAGCATTAGTTTCTCTTGTAATCAAAGTATTATTAGAGATGTAGCTTCAACATCTTTTCTTTTAAATTCCTGCAAACACCAGGGTATTCTGTTGAAGCCTGCTGACTTCTAACTGAGAATTACTACTTCATTTTTTGCTTTAGCTATGTTGACCTTAAGCTATGTTGACCCTAGAAGCTTCACAGTTTTAAACATTGAGGAAGTCCTAAAATGACACATTTTCAGTTGTTGGAGTTTCTTTTTTAATCATTCTTGGGGTGGGAACTGTAAAGACCGTGGCTTAGATTGCTTAGATCGCTCACAGAAACTGTAGGCAAAATGCATGACAATGTGGAGAAAGGCTTTACACAAACCAAAGTGCTGGCAAACCCAGGTAAGAAGCCGGGCTGTGTGGAGTAAGTGCGGGAACTGGGGTGGGAAGACAGTGATGGGCTCTAGTCTCTACACAGGAAAAATGGCTAACAAGTAAAGAATTTTCAAGGATGAGAGGTGGAGTGCTGGAGACCATAACTATGCACATATGTAGATACCCAGTCCTAACAATTAAGGAGAGGGAATCATTAGAGCAAAATGAAAGAGAATGGAATCAGGTTAAATTTATAATTGAAAATAAAAAGAATTAAATTTACTGAAAAGAATGATACAAACTCTAGGGTGTTACACAGATAAAAGATATTATCATTATTAGGCTAAAAAACCTATCATGGAAGCTCATAAGAGAAAAAATAGAAAAAAAAATAGGTAAAAGACATTTATAAATCAAAAAAGTAAACAGAGGTCCAAGTAAAATTTAGTAGGGCATTTAAATGGAATATTCTTACATTGGCTGCACTTAAAAAGAACAAATATATATATGTATACACATATTATATGTAATATTATGTGTATATTTGAGAAGTTTAAAATTAAAAAAACATGTATTTGAGGCTTCACGGTGATTTAGTAAGTGAAAAATATTGTGATTTCTTTTCCCCCACAGGGAAAATCAAGGTGTCATAATTCAGGACTTGAAAGGTTTTTTTCTTCCTAGTAAAAGTGGTAGTCAACTGAGAGAGAAGGTAATTCAGAGGAGGAAAAGATGCTTTCTAAACATTTGTTAAATTATTTCATTTATTTCTTCATCCATTTGGTATTTTGAATATTTTATGACTGCTGCTTTAAACAGCATTTTCCCTGTCAGAGGGAGATTTAGACTGTTGATTTCATTTCCTCTTTTACTTTATTTATATATTTTTCTTCTTCTTCTTCTTCTTTTTTTTTTTTTGTGACAGAGTCTCACTCTGTTGCCCTGGCTAGAGAGTGCCGTGGCGTCAGCCTAGCTCACAGCAACCTCAAACTCCTGGGCTCAAGCGATCCTCCTGCCTCACCCTCCTGAGTAGCTGGGACTGCAGGCATGCGCCACCACACCTGGCTAATTTTTTCTATACATTTTTAGTTGTCCAGCTTATTTCTTTCTATTTTTTTTTTTTTTTTTTTTTTAGTAGAGACAGGGTCTTGCTCTTGCTCAGGCTGGTCTCCAACTCCTGAGCTCAAACAATCCACCCACCTCGGCCTCCCAGACTGCCAGGATTACAGGTGTGAGCCACTGCGCCCGGCCTATTTATATATTTTTCAACAACAGATGAATCAGCTAGCTGTGTCCCCATGCATGAATGTTTTTTTTTTTCAACACAAGATGTATGATTTATAGTAGGCATTTACGTAAAAAATATATACAATTTCCCTCCCATATAAAAGTAATTTTAAGGTGAGGTACAATGGAATGATAAAACAATTAAAGTATGTGAATGATACCCCCAAAATATTTAAAAAATAGCATTTTTTAACGACTGTATTTGTCAGATAATCCCATCATCCCTGTCATGTCAGGGATTGCCTTTTCCCATGGAAGTTGAAATTTTCATGGTTTTCATATGCTGAGTAATTTTGGATTGCATTCTGGACATTTTGAATAAATATTTTGTTATGAGACTCTGGATCTTGTTGAAATTTTTGAATATAGTGACTTTTTTGTTTGTTTGCTTTAGCATGTAATCACTCTGGTGGGGTGCAGGCATTCTGCAGGCTCTGGTTCCACTGTCAGTTCAGTTTTGAAATGTTTTGTCATATTCCTCATATATGTCTTTCTGGTGCACAAACCACGGCTCAATTTGGGACCTGTGCAATGTTCTATTTATTAGTCTGTAACATCCTCCGTCTGCCAGTTAGGCCCAGATCTAAGCATGCACAGCTTGAGGGGCTGGTGAATTCAGGAGTTTATAAATAACTTTCAGGGGTCCCTTTCAAAAGTTCCTCTCTCTTCACTGTTCGACCAGTACTTTATGTATCCCAAGGGTTTCTCTTTTTTGAGAAAGAGGGCCAGAAATTCTGGACCCCATTTACCCTGATCCACCATACACTTCTGCAATTGTGGCTTCATTTTTCAACCCACATGGCAGAGGGAGAGCAAAAAAGAAGAAAAAAAAGCAAGAGGTTTGGCCCCACTCTCTTGGAATCACAGCTCTACTGGATGGAAAGGAAGATTCCTCTTTCTCAGGGTTTTAGCTGTTGCAACTTGCTACAGTTTCCACTGCCACTGTTATGAGGTTGCCTGGGTTTGAGGCATGTGAGAATGGAGAAGAGGGAGAAAAATGGGATATTTTCATACTTCTTGAGATAGCAGTTCACTTTCTTGTTTCTGAGACCAGGAGTGCTTCTCCTGGGGCTCTCTCTGTCTGTGCCTTGATACATGCTCAATTCCAGGTTTCTGGCTGTATTAAGCTCAGGGCACTGATTCTAGAGGAGGGAAATTTAATCACTGGTTTGATGATACTTTAAATTCTGGTGTTCTTTTTAGATCTGCTGCTAGTATGCCCCGCCCTGCCTTTTGCCTTGCCTTTTGCCCTGCCCTGCCCTGCCCTGCCGTGCCTGGCCTGGCCTGGCCTGCCCTGCCCTTGCCTGCCCTTGCCTTTTCTTTCCCTTTTACATTGAAAACTATATTTTTAGAGCAGTTTTAGGTTCACAGCAAAATTGGCAGAAAGGTACAGAAATTTTTATAGATCCCCTGTTGCCACACACACATAATCTCTGCCTTAGCCTGTTTCATGTTGCTGTAACAGACTACCGGAGGCTGGATAATTTATAATGAACAGAGATTTATTTGACTCACAGTACTGGAGGCTAGGAAGTCCAAGATTGAAGGTCCACATCTGGTGAGAGCCTTTTTGCTCCATCACTCTATGTCAAAATTTGGAAGGGCAAGACACCGTGCACGAGAGGGGAGGGGGGAGCATGCGAGCACAAGAGGGGTCACACTTATTTCATAACAAACCCACTCCAATGATAATGAACCCACTCCCAAGATAATGACATTAATCCATTCACGAGGGCAGAACACTCATGACTTAATCACTTCTTAAAGGTCTCAACTCTCAACACTGTTGCATTGGGGATTAAGTTTCCAACACATGAACTTTGGGGGACACATTCAAACCAGAGCAGTTTCCCACATTATCAACATTTTTCACCAGTTGTACATTTATTACAATTAATAAACCTACATTGACACATCATGACTGCTCAAAGTCCATAGTTTACATTAGAGTTCATACTTGGTGTTGCATATTTTATGCTTTGGATAAGTGTATAATGACATGTATGCATCATTATATGGAATAATTTCTGCCCTAAATATCCTCTGTGTGATAGTATGTAGCCTTTTCAGATTTGTTTTTTACCTTTGGTATTACACATTCAAGTTTCCTTCCTGTGTGTGGTTTGACAGCTCATTTTCTTTTCTTTTCTTTTTTTTTTTTTTTTGGAGACAGAGTCTCACTCTGTTGCCCGGGCTAGAGTGCCATGGCATCAGCCTAGCTCACAGCAACCTCAAACTCCTGGGCTTAAGCAATCCAACTGCCTCAGCCTCCCGAGCCACCATGCCTGGCTAATTTTTCTATATATATTTTTAGCTGTCCATATAATTTCTTTCTATTTTTAGTAGAGACGAGGTTTCTTCACTCTTGCTGAGCCTGGTCTCGAACTCCTGAGCTCAAACGATCCACCCACCTCGGCCTCCCAGAGTGCTAGGATTACAGGCGTGAGCCACCGTGCCCGGCCGACAGCTCATTTTCTTTTAGCTCTGAATAATATTCCATTGTTTGGATGTACAAGTTATTTATTCATTCACCTACCAAAGGACAACTTGTTGTTTTTCAAGTTTTGGCAATTATGAATAAAGCTGCTACAAACATCTGTGTGAAGGTTTTTGTGTGGACATAAGTTTTAAATTTTAGGGGGTAAATTCCTAGAAGCATAATCACTAGATTGCATGTTAAGAGTATGTTTACTTTTGTGAAAAACTGCCAACATGGCTGTAACATTTTGCATTCTTATCAGTAATGCGTGAGAGTTCCTGTTATCCCACGTCCTTAACATCCTTTGGTGTTGTTAGTGCTTTGGACTTTGGCTAGTCTAATAAACCTATAATGATATCTCATTGTTGTTTTAACTTGCAATTCCCCAATAACATATGATATTGATCATCTTTTCAGATGTTTATTTTCATCTAGATATCTTCTTCGATGAGGTGTCTATCCAAGTTTTTTGTCCATTTTCTAACTGGTTCATTTTTTTCCTTTGAGTTTTAAGAATTCTTCATATATTTTGGATAACAGTCCATTATCAGATGTATCTTTTGCAAATATTTTCTCCCAGTCTGTGGCTTGTCTTCTATTCTCTTGATAATGTCTTTTGCAGAGCAGAAGTTTTTAATTTTAATAAAGTCCAACATACTGATTTTTTTATTAATAAATGGATTGTACCTTTGGTGTATGTGTCTAAATAGTCATCACCATACCCAAAGTCATCAAGGTTTTTCTTATGTTATCTTCTGAGTTTTATAGTTTTGGTCTATGATTCATTTTGAGTTATTTTTAGGAAAGATATAAAGTCTGTGTCTAGGTTCATTTATTTGCATGTGGATGTCCAGCTATTCCACACCATTTGTTGAAAAGACTATGTTTTTTTTTTCATTGTTTTGCCTTTGCTCCTTTGTCAAAGATAAGTTTACTATATTTATCTGGGTCCATTTCTCTTTATTTTACTACTTTGTCTATTCTGTTCAATTAATCTGTCTGTCTAATCTTTAGCCAACACCACATTGTCTTGATTACTATAGTAAATTTTGAAGTTGGGTAGTATCAGTCTTTCAACTTTGTTCTCCCTCAAAACTGTGTTGGTTATTCTGTGTCTTTTACCTTTTTATATAAACTTTAGAATATCAGTTTGTTGATATTTACAAAATAACTTGCTGGGATTTTGATTGTGATTGAATTTAATCTACAGATTAAGCTGGGAAGAACTGATATCTTGGCAATATTGAGTCTTCCTATCCATGAACATGAAATCTCTCTCAATTTGTTTAGTTTTTCTTTAATTTCACTTATCAGTTTGGTAGTGTTCCACATATGGATCTTATACGTATTTTGTTAGATGTATTTCATATTTTTGGATGCTAATGTATATGGCATTATGTATTTAATTCAAATTTCACCTCTTTATTGCTAGTATACAGGAAAATGATTGACTTTTGTATGTTAATTCTGCATCCTGGAACTTTACTTTAATTGTATGTCAGTTCCCAGAGGTCTTTTTGTCATTTCTTTTGGATTTTATGCATAAATGATCATGTCATTTGCAAACAAAGACAATTTTCTTACTTCCTCATCTGTATACCTTTTATTTCCTTTTCTTATTTTATTGCATTATTTAGTATTTCTAGAACAATGTTATAAAGTATTGAGAGGGGACATCTTTGCCTTATTCCTGATCTTACTAAGAAACCTTTGAGTTTCTCACAATTAGGTCTGATGTTAGTTGTAGGTTTTTTGTGGTTAAACTTTATCAAGGTAAAGAAGTTCCTCTTTATTACTTAGAGTTTTTATCATGAATCTGTGTTGAGTTTTGCTATATGCTTTTTAAAAATCGATTTTATGCTGAAGTGATTTTTCCTTTTTAGCCTGATAATGTTGTGAGTGACATTAATTGATTTCTGAATATTGAACCAGTCTTAAAAAACTGAAATAAATCCCACTTAATCATGGTGTATAATTATTTTTATACATTGTTGGATTTGATTTGCTAATATTTTGTTGAGGTTTTACATCTATGTTCTTTTCTTTTCTTGTAATGTCTTCATCTGTTTTCTATATGAGGGTAAATCTGATCTCACAGTTAACTGTGAAGAAGTAATATCTCTAACTTATCTTCTGAAAGAGATCATAGAGAATTGGTATGATTTTTTCCTTAAATGTTTAGTAGAATTTACCAGTAAACCCATTTTGACATGGTGTTTTCTGTCTTTAGAGAGTTATTAATTATTGATTCAACTTATTTAATACGAGCATATTCAGATCATCTGTATCTCCATGTGTGAGTTTTGACAAATTATGTCTTTCAAGGACTTGGTCCTCCATATGATCATAGAATTGTTCATAGTATTTTTATTCTCATTTACATGGGATCTATAGTAATATCTCTGCTTTCATTTCTGATATTGGTAATTTTTGTCCTGTCTCTTTTCTTCTTAGTTAGCCTGAATAGAGGCTTATAATTTCTTCTGGCCTTTCCAGAAACCAGTTTTTGGTTTTGGTGATTTTCTTTATTAATTTCCTATTTTCAATTTCATTGATTTCTTCTCTAATGATTATTTCTTTTCTTCTGTGTACTTTGTATTTATTAATAATTTGCTCTTCTTTTTCTAGTTTCCTAAAGTAGAAGCTTACATTATTGATTTTAGATCTTTATTCATTTATAATATATGCATTCAATGCTATAAATTTCCCTCTAAGCACTGCTTTTGCTGAATCCTACAAATTTTGATAAGTTGTCTTTTCATTTTCATTTAGTTAAAATATTTTAAAATTTCTCTTGAGACTTTTTTATTGACCTGTGTGTTGTTTAGAAGTTTATTGCTTAATCTCCACATATTTGTGGGATGTTCTAGTTATTTATTATATTTCTGTTATTGATACCTAATTTAAATACATTGTGATCTGAGAGCAGACACTGTATGATTTCGATTCTTTAAAATTTTTTTAAATGTGCTTTATGGCCCGGAAAGTGGTCTACCATAGTGAATGTTCCATGTAAATTTGAGAGTGTATATTCTTCTGTTGCTGGATGAAGTAATCTATATATGTCAATTATATCCCATTGATTGATTGGATTATTGAGTTCAACTATGTTCTCACTGATTTTTTGCCTGCTGAATCTGTCCATTTCTGACAGAGGGCTGTCGAAGTCTCAAACTATGAAAATAGTTCATCTATTTCTCCTTGCAGATCTATTAGTTTTTGCCTCACATAGTTTGATGCTCTCTTGTTAGGCACATACATGTTAAGAATTGTTGTCTTCTTGGAGAGTTAACTCCTTTATCTTTGGGTAATGCCTTTCTTTATCCCTGATAAATTTTCTTCCTTTGAAATTTGTTCTGTTTGAAATTTTTATAGCAACTTCTGCTTTCTTTTGATTAGTATCAGCATAATATATTTTTATTATCAATTTACTTTTAATCTACATGTGTCTTTATATTTAAAGTGGGTTTTTTGTAAACATCATACAGTTGTGTCTTTTCTTTTTTGGAGACAGAATCTCACTCTGTCACCCAGGCTTGAGTGCAATGGTGTCAACATAACTCACTGTAACCTCCAACTCCTGGGCTCAAATGATCCTTCTGCCTCACACTCCCAAGTAGCTGGGAATATAAGTGCACACCACCATGCCTGGCT